>NW_026992651.1:0-41732 GCF_028769735.1 Zonotrichia leucophrys gambelii
CTCAATTCCTGAGACCCCTCCTCAATTCCCAAAATTCCCCCAGACCCCTCCTCAATACCCCCAGAATCAATGCAATGGGTCTGAGAAACCCCCCAGACCCATCACGGGTGTGGCACAGCACCAGCACCGACACCTGGGGGGCAGAAATGGGGTGGGAGACCCCTCCTCAATTCCAGAGACCCCTCCTCAATTCCCAAAATCCCCCAGACCCCTCCTCAAATTCCCCAGGATCAATGCAGACCCCTCTCATTATCAGAAACCCCCCAGGGCCATCACAGGTGTGGCACAGCCCAGCACCGACACCTGGGGGGAAAGGGGTGGGAGACCCCTCCTCAATTCCAGAGACCCCTCCTCAATTGGAGAGACCCCTTGAATATCCCGAATCAATGCAGACCCTTCCTCTTTATCAGAAATCCCCAGACCCCTCACGGGTGTGACATCACCAGCACCGACACCTGGGGGGAAACGGGGTGGGAGACCCCTCCTCAATTCCAGAGACCCCTCCCCCAATACCCCCGAGACCCCCCCAATCTCTGAGACCCCTCCTCAATATCCTCAGATCCCTCATGGGTGTGGCACATCACCAGCACCGACACCTGGGGGACAGAAATGGGGTGGGAGACCCCTCCTCAATTCCTGAGACCCCTCCTCAATTCCAGAGACCCCTCCTCAATTCCTGAGACCCCTCCTCAATTGGGGAGACCCCTCCTCAATATCCCCAGAATCAATGCAGACCCCTCCTCATCATCAGAAACCCCCCAGACCCATCACAGGTTCATGGGTGTGGCATCACCAGCACCGACACCTGGGGGGAAACGGGGTGGGAGACCCCTCCTCAATTCCTGAGACCCCTCCTCAATTCCAGAGACCCCTCCTCAATTCCTGAGACCCCTCCTCAATATCCCCAGGATCAATCCAGACCCCTCCTCATTATCAGAATGCCCCCAGACCCCTCCTCAATGCCCCAGACCATTCGCGGGTGTTTACATCACCAGCAGAAATGGGGTGGGAGACCCTCCTCAATTCAGAGACCCTCCTCAATTCCAGAGACCCCTCCTGAATTCCAGAGACCCCTCCTCAATTCTGGTGCAGACCCCTCCCCAATTCCCCAAGCCCCCCCGTACCTGCCCTGTGCTGGGCTCCAGCTGCTGCAGCGTGGCCAGCACAAACACGGCCGTGCTGCCCCTCCCCAATCCATTCAGGACCCCTCCCAAAGCCCCCCCCAATTTCCCCCAGCCCCTCAGGACCCCCGTACCTGCCCCGTGACGGGCTCCAGCTGCTGCAGCGTGGCCAGCACAAACACGGCCGTGCAGCCCCCTCCCCAATTCCCCTGCAGCCCCTCCCCAATTTCCCCCAGCCCCCCAGGAGCCCCTGTACCTGCCCCGTGCTGGGCTCCAGCTGCTGCAGCGTGGCCAGCACAAACACGGCCGTGCAGCCCCCTCCCCAATTCTGGTGCAGACCCCTCCCCAGCCCCCTGGGACCCCCCAGGAAACCCCCCGAGCCCCCTCCCCAGTTGTGTACCTGCCCCGTGACGGGCTCCAGCTGCTGCAGCGTGGCCAGCACAAACACGGCCGTTTTGCCCATGCCCGACTTGGCCTGGCACAGCACGTCCATGCCCAGGATGGCCTGCGGGATGCACTCGTGCTGCACTGCAGGGAGAGAGGGAGAAATGGGGGTCAGAGACCACCGGGGACCCCCAGAAAGGGGATCAGAGACCCCCAGAGACCCCCAAAAGGGGATCAGAGACCCCCAGGATGGCCTGGGGGAGGCACTCGTGCTGCACTGCAGGGACAGAGGGAGAAATGGGGGTCAGAGACCACCGGGGACCCCCAAAAATGGGATCAGAGACCCCCCGAGACCCCAAAAGGGGATCAGAGACCCCCAGGATGGCCTGGGGGATGCATCGTGGGTGCACTGCAGGGAGAGAAAGAGGGAAATGGGGGTCAGAGACCCCGGGGACCCCCAGGAAAGGGGTCCTGAGACCCCAGAGACCCCCAGGGAAACCCAGAGCCCCCAGGATGGCCTGTGGGATGCACTTGTGCTGCACTGCAGGGAGAGAGGGAGAAATGGGGGTCAGAGACCACCAGGGACCCCCAAAAAGGGGATCAGAGACCCCCAGGATGGCCTGCGGGATGCACTCGTGCTGCACTGCAGGGACAGAGGGAGAAATGGGGGTCAGAGACCACCAGGGACCCCCAAAAAGGGGATCAGAGACCCCCAGAGACCCCAGGATGGTTGTGGATGCACTCATGCTGCACTGCAGGGAGAGAGGGAGAAATGGGGGTCAGAGACCACCGGGGACCCCCATGAAGGGCACAGAGACCTCCAGAGACCCCCATGAAGGGCACAGAGACCCCCAGGGATCCCTGGAGGGGCACAGAGACCCCCAGGATGGCCTGCGGGATGCACTCGTGCTGCACTGCAGGGAGAAAGAGAGAAATGGGGGTCAGAGACCACCAGAGACCCCCGTGAAGGGCACAGAGACCCCCAGATACCCCCAGGATGGCCTGGGGGATGCACTCGTGCTGCACTGCAGGGAGAGAGAAATGGGGGTCAGAGCAGGGATGGTCCCAGACCCAGGACAATCTCAGACCCCAAAAATCTCCCCCAAAACCCCCCAAAATCCCCCAGCCCCACCTTCGGAGGGGTGCTCGAAGCCGCAGTCCACGATGGCGGCAGCAGCTCGGGTTTGAGCAGGGATGGTCCAGACCCCAAATCCCCCCAAGATGTTCCAGAACCCCCCAGGACAATCTCAGACCCCCCAAATCCCCCCAGATCTCCCCCAGCCCCACCTTCGGAGGGGCGCTCGAAGCCGCAGTCCACGATGGCGCAGCAGCTCGGGTTTGAGCAGGGATGGTCCACAGCCCCAGGACATATCAGACCCCCAAATCCCCCCCAAAACCCCTCCAAATCCCCCCAGGATGGTCCCAGACCCCCCAAATCCCCCAAATCCCCCCAGCCATCCCCCTTCGCAGGGCGCTCGAAGCCGCAGCCCACAATGGCGGCAGCAGCGCGGGTTTGAGCAGGGATGGTTCCAGAACCCCCAAACCCCCCCCCAAACCCCCAAATCCCCCCAGGATGGTTCCAGAACCCCTCAGGATGGTCCCAGACCCCCCAAATCCCCCCAAATCCCCCCAAAATCCCCCAGCCAATCCCCACCTTCGGAGGGGTGCTCGAAGCCGCAGTCCACGATGGCCGCGCAGCAGCTCGGGTTTGAGCAGGGATGGTCCCAGACCCCAAGACAATCTCAGACCCCAAACCCCCAAAATCCCCCCCAAAATCACCCCAGCCAAACCCACCTTCGGAGGGGTGCTCGAAGCCGCAGTCGACGATGGCGCGCAGCAGCTGGGTTTGAGCAGGGATGGTCTCAGACCCCCAAATCCCCCCCAAACCCCCAAACCCCCCCAAATCCCCCCAGGATAGTTCCAGACCCCCCAAATCCCCCCAGCCCCACCTTCGGAGGGGTGCTCGAAGCCGCAGTCCACGATGGCGGCAGCAGCTCGGGTTTGAGCAGGGATGGTCCCACAGCCCCCAGGACAATCTCAGACCCCCCAAAACCCCCCCAAATCCCCCCAAAATACCCCCAATCCCACCTTCGGAGGGGTGCTCGAAGCCGCAGTCCACGATGGCGGCAGCAGCTCCCGTTTGAGCAGTGCAGAGCCCCCAGGAAGGTTCCAGACCCCCCAAATCCCCCAGGATGGTTCCAGAACCCTCAGGATGGTCCCAGACCCCCAAATCCCCCAAATCCCCCCAAAATCCCCCAATCAATCCCCACTTCGGAGGGGTGCTCGAAGCCGCAGTCGACGATGGCGCGCAGCAGCTCGGGTTTGAGCAGGGATGGTCCCAGACCCCCAGGATGGTTCCAGACCCCCCAAATCCCCCCCAAAATCACCCCAGGATGGTTCCAGACCCCCCAAACCCCAGTCAATCCCCACCTTCGGAGGGGTGCTCGAAGCCGCAGTCCACGATGGCGGCAGCAGCTCGGGTTTGAGCAGGGATGGTCCCAGACCCCCCAAACCCCCCAAATCCCCCCCAAACCCCCTAAAATCTCCCCCAAACCCCTAAAATCCCCCAAACCTCCCAAAATCCCCATTCAATCCCACCTTCGGAGGGGCGCTCGAAGCCGCAGTCCACGATGGCGGCAGCAGCTCGGGTTTGAGCAGTGCCAGAGCCCCCAGGAAGGTTCCAGACCCCCCAAATCCCCCCCAAATCCCCCAGGATGGTTCCAGACCCCTCAGGATGGTTCCAGACCCCCCAAATCCCCCCCAAATCCCCCCAGTCAATCCCCACCTTCGGAGGGGTGCTCGAAGCCGCAGTCCACGATGGCGGCAGCAGCTCGGGTTTGAGCAGTGCCAGAGCCCCCAGGATGGTTCCAGACCCCCCAAATCCCCCAAAACACCCCAAAATCCCCCAGCCCCCACCTTTGGAGGGCGCTCGAAGCCGCAGTCCACGATGGTGGCAGCAGCTCGGGTTTGAGCAGGATGGTCCCACTGCCCCCAGGACAATCTCAGACCCCCAAATCCCCCCAAAATCTCCCCAAAACATCCCCAAATCCCCCCAAATCCCCCAGTCAATCCCCACCTTCGGAGGGGTGCTCGAAGCCGCAGTCCACGATGGCGCGCAGCAGCTCGGGTTTGAGCAGGAAGTCCCGGAAGCCCGAGCTGTGGATGGACACGTAGGAGCCCTTCACGTCCTTCTTGGGCGCCGCCTCGGCGCCGTCGGGCCCGGCCGCGTTCTCCACCTCGTCATCCTCGTAGTCCAGCAGCTCGTTGTCCACGTCGTTCTCCGCCATGCTGGGCTGGCGCGGCAGCTGCTCCCTGCGGACGGGGAAATGGCTGTTGGGGCTACCAATGTCAGTCTTGGGCTACCGACATCAGCCTTGGGCTAGTGAAATGGGAATTGGGCTACCGACGTTGGCCTGGGGCTACCAATGTCAGCCTTGGGGCTACTGACCACTCCTGGGGCTAGTGACATCGGCCTGGGGCTACCGACATTGGCCTGGGGCTACCAACATCAGCCTGGGGTTACCAATGTCAGCCTTGAGATAGTGAAATGGGCATTGGGTTACCAACTTTGGCCTTGGGTTACCAATGTCAGCCCTGGGGCTACTGACCACTCCTGGGGCTACTGATCACTTCTGGGCTACCGACATCAGCCCTGGGGCTACTGACCATCCCTGGGGCTACGACATTGGTCTGGGACTACTGAAATGGGAATTGGGCTACCGACACCAGCCTGGGGCTAGTGACCACTCCTGGGGCTACCAATGTCAGCCTGGGGCTACTGACCATTCCTGGGGCTAGTGACCACTCCTGGGGCTACCAATGTCAGCCTGGGGCTACTGACCATTCCTGGGCTACCGACATTGGCATTGGGTTAGTGAAATGGGCATTGGGCTACCGACATCGGCCTGGGGCTACCAACATCAGCCTTGGGGCTACTGACCACTCCTGGGGCTACCGACATCGGCCTGGGGCTACTGACCACTCCCGGGGCTACCAACATTGCCCTGGGGCTACCAATGCCAGCCTTGGGTTACCAACATCAGCCTTGGGCTACTGAAATGGGCATTGGGCTACCAACATCAGCCAAGGGATGGGCTAGTGACATGGGAATTGGAGCTACCAACCAACCTCAGCTCTGGGGCTACTGACGTCACCCCTGGGCTAGTGACATGGGAATTGGGCTACCAACATCAGCCTTGGGCTAGTGACATGGGAATTGGGCTACTGACATCAGCCTTGGGCTAGTGAAATGGGAATTGGGGCTACTGATCACCAATGGGACTCCTGGTCACTACAGGGGCTACTGATATCGGCCTTGGGGCTACCAACATCAGCTCTGGGCTAGTGAAATGGGAATTGGGCTACCAACTTTGGCCTTGGGTTACCAATGTCAGCCCTGGGACTACTGACCACTCCTAGGGCTAGTGACATTGGCCTGGGGCTACCAATGTCAGCCCTGGGCTACCGACATCAGCCTTGGGCTAGTGAAATGGGCATTGGGGCTACCAACATCAGCCTGGGGCTACTGACCACTCCTGGGGCTACCAATGTCAGCCTTGGGCTAGTGAAATGGGCATTGGGCTACCGACATCCGCCTGGGGCTACCAATGTCAGCCTGGGGCTACCAACATTGGCCTTGGGCTACCAATGTCAGCCTTGGGCTACTGACCACTGGGCTACCAACATCGGCCTGGGGCTACCGACATTGGCATTGGGGCTACTGACCACTCCTGGGGCTACCGACATCGGCCTTGGGTTACTGACATGGGCATAGGGGCTACCGACATCAGCTTTGGGCTAGTGAAATGGGCATTGGGCTACCAAGATCAGCCTTGGGGCTACTGACCACTCCTGGGGCTACCGACATCAACCTTGGGCTACCAACGTCATCCCTGGGCTAGTGACATGGGAATTGGGCTACCGACATTGGCCTGAGGCTACTGACCACTCCTGGGGCTACCAACATCAGCCTTGGGCTAGTGAAATGGGCACTGGGCTACCAAGATCAGCCTGGGGTTACTGACATCAGCCCTGGGTTACTGACATGGGCATGGGGCTACTGGCATCAGCCTGGGGCTACTGACCACTCCTGGGCTACCAACATCAGCCTTGGGGCTACCAACATTGGCCTGGGGCTACCAATGTCAGCCTGGGGCTACTGACCACTCCTGGGGTTACCAATGTCAGCCTTGGGCTACTGACATCAGCCTTGGGCTAGTGAAATGGGCATTGGGCTACCAACATCAGCCTGGGGCTACTGACATCGGCCTTGGGCTACCAATGTCAGCCTGGGGTTACCAATGTCAGCCTTGGGCTAGTGAAATGGGCATTGGGCTACCAAGTCAGCCTTGGGGCTACTGACCACTCCTGGGGCTACCAACATCGGCCTGGGGCTACCAATGTCAGCCTTGGGCTAGTGAAATGGGAACTGGGGCTACGACATCGGCCTGGGGCTAGTGACATGGGCATTGGGCTACCAACTTTGGCCTGGGGCTACCAACACTGGCCTGGGGCTACTGATCACTTCTGGGGCCACCAACATTAGCCTTGGGCTAGTGAAATGGGCATTGGTCTACCGACATCAGCCTGGGGCTACTGACATTGGCCTGGGGCTAGTGACATCGGCTGGGGCTACCAATGTCAGTCTTGGGCTACCGACCACCCCTGGGGCTACCAACGTCAGCCTTGGGGCTACCGACATCATCCTTGGGGCTACCAACATCAGCCTTGGGCTAGTGAAATGGGAATTGGGCTACCAAGATCAGCCTTGGGCTAGTGAAATGGATATTGGGGCTACCAACATCAGCCTTGGGGCTACTGACCACTCCTGGGGCTACCGACATCGGCCTGGGGCTACCAATGTCAGCCTTGGGCTACCAACATCAGCCTTGGGCTAGTGAAATGGGCATTGGGGCTACCGACATCAGCCTTGGGGCTACTGACCACCAATGGGACTCCTGGTCAGCAGTGGGGCTACTGACATCGACACTGGGGCTACGACATCAGCCCCGGGCCACCAACATCAGCCCTGGGCTAGTGACATCAGCCTTGGGATACTGACCACTCCAGCGGCTACCGACATGGGCACTGGGGCTACCAACATCAGCCTGGGGCTACTGACAGTGGCTTTGGGGCTACTGACCACCAATGGGACTCGTGGCCACCACTGGGCTACCAACACCGGCCCTGGGGCTACTGACCACCCATGAGACTCCTGGTCACCACTGGGGCTACCAACATCAGCCCTGGGACCACCGACCACCCCGGGGCTACCGACACCAGCCTTGGGGCAACCGACATCAGCCTCGGGACCACCGACATCACCCCTGGGGCTACCAACATCACCAATGGGGCTACAAACATCAGCCTCGGGACCACCGACAACCCCCAGGCCACCGACATCAGCCCTGGGGCAACCGACACCTCCCCGGGGCCACCGACCCCGACCCCAGCAGGACCCAGGTGCGCACGAAGGAGCTCCGGGACCTCCAACCCCCCCGGAGAGTGGGGCCGGGGTCAGCACCGCGCGGCCCCCGGTGGTCCGGGACCCTCAGCACCGCCAAAATGGGTCTGGGGGCGTTCAGCACCGAGCGGCGCCCGGAGCACCGGGGGAATCACGGGAGCCCCGCGCGACTTCCGAGACCGGAACGCCCCGAGCCCGCCGGAGCCCCCCGAGCCCGCCCCCTCCCCGTGAGGGTCCCTCAGAGTTCCCCTCCCCGGCGCCGCCATCTTGGAGCGCACAACGGCGGCGGCCCCGGCGCGGCCCCCGAGCGGCGGCGGCGGCCCCGGAGCGCTGAGGGGAGCGCGGGGGGCCCGGGAGGAGCGGGAGGGAGCGGCGGGAAGGGGCGATGGGCGGCGGGGGCGGCGATGGCGGCGGATGCGGCTCCGGCCGGGCCCGACTCACCCCGAACGCTGCGACCGCCGCGACCGAGAGGGCGGGGCTGAGCGTCACTTCCGGTCCGGCCCCGCGCGCGCTCAGGGGGCCTCGCCCACAACCAGGCCCGGGGCTGCCGGCGGCGATCGCCTGAGCGGCAGGTCCGGGCCCGCCGCCGCTCCCGCTGCCCCTCCCGGCGCTCCCGCCGCCTCCCGGGGCTCCCTCCGTTTCCCCGCCGTGCCGCCCCTCGTCTCCTGCCCTGCCCCACACCGGCCCCGCCGAGTGCAAACCTCCGCTCAGGCAGCACCGCGGACAGCCCCGCTGCAAGGTCCTCAGGGAGGCCGCGCGCCAAGCGAAGGCCCCCGGCAGAAGCCCCGCCCTCCACCGCGTCGCTATGGCGACGGTTCCCGCCACCGTCAGGCCACGCCCACCCAGAGATGACGCAACGCGGCTCTGAACCAATCGCTTTATTGCGCGCGCAAGGGGCGGGGTCAGAGGTCTCCGGACAGACTGATGGTGGCCAATGAGACGGTCTCGGTGGAGAGGCTCCGCCCCTTCTCGTAGATGAGGTAGACCAAGGGGGCGGGGCCTTCTTCCTCGGGGGGCGGGGCCGCCAGCGTCGAGTACCCGCTGGGCCCCTCCCACACGCGCAGGCCACGCCCCCACCACGTGGTGCCGTTGTCGAAGCTCCAGCGCAGAGTCAGGTTCACGCCTGGGGGCGGGGCCAGTCAGAGACATGCCCATATTTAGACCACGCCCATAATGAGGGCACACCCCTTCAAAAGTCCCGCCCCCTTCACCCCCAAAGTGGGACCTGGGGACCCCCCCAGAGCTGGGACAGCCCCTGACCTCTGACCCTAAAGAGCCCCCAAATGTGACCCCGTGTCCCCAAAATGTCCCAGCCATGTCCCCCTCTGTGTCCCCTGCCTGGTGTCCCCAAATGTCCCCCCAGTGTCCCCCCAATGTCCCTGTGTCTGTCCCCAATGTCCCCCTCAATGTTCTCAATCCCCCCAATATCCCCACTGTCCCCAATGTCCCCAGTCCCCCCAATGTCCCTCAATGTCCCCAACACCCCCAATGTCCCAAATCCCCCCAATGTCCCAAATCCCCTCATTGTCCCCAATCCCCCCATTCCCCCCAATATCCCCAATTCCCCCAATGTCCCCCACTGTCCCCAATGTCCCCATTGCCCCCCAATGTCCCCATTGCCCCCCAATGTCCCCAATCCCCCAATGTCCCCAATCCCCCCAATACCCCCAATGTCCCCAATGTCCCCACTGTCCCCAATGTCTCACGCTCCGTCTCCTGGGCCGGGTTGCTGAACAGCACCAGCCCGTGCTGGGGCAGCGCCAGCGCCCCAATGTCCCAAATGCCCCCAATGTCCCCAATCCCCTCAATCCCCCCAATGTCCCCAATGTCCCCAATGTCCCCAGTCCTCCCAATGTCCCCAATCCCCCCAATCCCCCAATGCCCCCCAATTCCCTCAATGTTCCCATTGTCCCCAATCCCCCCAGTGTCCCCACTGTCCCCAATGTCCCCACTGTCCCCAATCTCACGCTCGGTCTCGTGTGCGGGGTTGCTGAACAGCACCAGCCCGTGCTGGGGCAGCGCCAGCGCCCCAATGTCCCCAATGTCCCAACCCCCCCAATGTCCCCAATCCCCCCAATGTCCCCAATCCCCCCATTCCCCCAATGTCCCCACTGTCCCCAATGTCCCCCACTGTCCCCAATCTCTCACGCTCTGTTTCGTGTGCGGGGTTGCTGAACAGCACCAGCCCGTGCTGGGGCAGCGCCAGCGCCCCAATGTCCCCAATCCCCCCAATGTCCCCAATCCCCCCATTGTCCCCAATGTCCCCATTCCCCCCAATGTCCCCAATCTCCCCAATGTCCCCAATGTTCCTGATGCCCCCAATGTCCCCAGTGTCCCAATCCCCCCAGTGTCCCCAATCCCCCCAATGTCCCCAATGTCCCCAATGTCCCCAATCCCCCCAACTCCCCCAATGTCCCCAATCCCCCCAATGTCCCTCAATGTCCCCAATCCCCTCAATGTCCCCAATCCCCCCAATGTCCCCAATCCCCCCAATGTCCCCATTCCCCCAATGTCCCCAATGTCCCCATTCCCCCCAATATCCCCATTGCCCCCCAATGTCCCCAATGTCCCCAATCCCCCCAATGCCCCCAATCCCCCCAATGTCCCCACTGTCCCCACTGTCCCCAATGTCCCCAATGTCCCCACTGTCCCCAATGTCCCCAATGTCCCCAATGCCCCCCAATGTCCCCAATGTCCCCAATCCCCCCAATGCCCCCAATCCCCCCAATGTCCCCACTGTCCCCAATCTCACGCTCTGTTTCGTGGGCCGGGTTGCTGAACAGCACCAGCCCGTGCTGGGGCAGCGCCAGCGCCCCAATGTCCCCAATGTCCCCATTGTCCCCATTGCCCCCAATGTCCCCAATGTCCCCAATGTCCCCAATGTCCCCAATCCCCCCAATCTCCCCACTGTCCCCATTGCCCCCCAATGTCCCCAGGCCCCCCAATCCTCCCACTGTTCCCAACCCCCCCAATGTCCCCAATGTCCCCATTGCCCCCAATGCCCCCAATGCCCCCATTCCCCCCAATGTCCCCATTGCCCCCCATGTCCCCCCAATGCCCCCAATCCCCCCAATGTCCCCATTCCCCCAACCCCTCCAATGTCCCCAATGTCTCACGCTCTGTTTCATGGGCCGGGTTGCTGAACAGCACCAGCCCGTGCTGGGGCAGCGCCAGCGCCCCCGCGGCCACGGCCGGGTCCGGCAGCTGCGGCTCCAGGGTGACGCTGGCCGGGGACAGGGACTCGCCGCCGTCCCAGCTGCGCGCCCGCATGCGGCACCGGCACCGGTACCAGCCCTGGTTGCGGATGCTGACGGCGATGGAGCCGTCGGGCAGCTCGAATGGCTGGGGGGGGGGCATTGTGGGGAGGGGGTCAGGGGGGGTAATCGAGACCCCTCCCCACTATCAGGGCAGGAAGGGGGATGGGGTGGCACTGAGGAGATCCAAAATTCCCCTGGTCCTCAAAATTCCCCTGGCCCCAAAATCTCTCAAGGTTCAAACCTACCCCAGTCCAGGGAGCCCCAAATCCCCCAGCCCCAAAATCTCCCAATCCCAAAATCCCCAGCCCCAAAATCCCCTGGCCCCAAACCCCCTCTGAGAGCCCCAAATCCCCAAATGCCCCTCAGCTCCAAACCCCCCCAGAATCCCCAGCCCCAAATCCTCCTGACCCCAAACCCCTCTGGAAGCCCAAACCCCAAATCTCCCCAGCCCCAAACCCCCCCCAGAACGCCCCCAGCCCCAAATCCCCATCCCAAACCCCCCAGAACGCCCCCAGCCCCAAATCCCCCTGACCCACAAACCCCTCTGAGAGCCCCAAATCCCCAAATGCCCCTCAGCCCCAAACCCCCCAGAACGCCCCAGCCCCAAAGCCCCCCAGCCCAAATCCCCCTGACCCAAACCCCCTTTGGAGCCCCAAACCCCCAAATGCCCCCCAGCCCCAAACCCCCCCCCAGAACGCCCAGCCCCAAATCCCCCCAGAACGCCCCAAACCCCAAATCCCCCTGAACCCCAAACCCCTCTGGAGAGCTCCAAACCCCAAATGCCCCCAGCCCAAACCCCCCCAAACCCCCCAGCCCCATAAATCCCCAGCCCCAAATCCCCCAGACCCCAAACCCCTTTGAGAGCCCCAAATCCCAATCCCCGCCCCAAACCCCCCAGAATCCCCCCCCAAACCCCAAACCCCAAATCCCCCCGCCCCAAACCCCCAATCCCCCAGCACCAAACCCCCCAGAACGCCCCCAGCCCCAAATCCCCGACCCCCAAACCTCCCTGACCCCAAACCCCCTCTGGAGAGCCCAAATCCCAAATGCCCCCCAGCCCCAAACCCCCCCCAGAACGCCCTCCAGCCCCAAATCCCCTGACCCCAAATCCCCCAGCCCCAAACCCCCCCAGAACGCCCCCAGCCCCACCTGGCACTCGTCGGGGGTGAAGTCGTGGGGGCGCCGGGGGGCTCCGAAGGGGATGGCGGGCAGGACCCCCCCCCGGTGCCAGCTGTGCCCCCCATCGTCGCTGAGCAGCAGCGAGACCCCGTCCCGCTCCAGGGTGCCGTGCCCACAGAACACCAGCCGGCCCGGGAACGGGGGCAGCTGCTTCTGAAGGGGCAAAAACAGGGTTAAAAACCCCCCAAAAAACACACAGAGACCCCCCAAAAACACCAAACCCCAAAGTATCACTGAGACCCCAGACCCCTCAGAGACCCCGTGCCGTGCCCACAGAACACCAGCCGGCCCGGGAACGGGGGCAGCTGCTTCTGGAGGGGGGAAATGTGGGGTGAGAGACCCCCCAAAAATACCCAGAGACCCCCCCAAAAACCCCTCAGACCCTCCGACCACCCCAAACCCCTCAAGAACCCCAAAATACTCCCCAGACCCCGACCCCAAACCCCCAAGTCCACCCCAAGACCCCCAAATTCCCTCAGATACCCCAGACCCCCCAAATTCCCCCAAAACCCTCTTAAATACCCCCAAGACCCCTCAAACCCCCCAAGACCACCCAAAGACCCCCCAAACCCCTCCAGACCCCCCCAAATACCCCCCAGGACCCCCAAACCCCACATAGACCACCCCAAGACCCGCCCAGGGACCCCCCGCAAGACCCCCATGAGGACGCCGCCAAGATGGGCCGCTCGAGGACCCCCCAAACCCCATGACACCCAGAGACCCCCCAAATACCACAGACCCCCAGACCACCCAAATCCCCTCAAGAACCCCCCAAAAACCCCTCCAGACCCTCCAGACCCCCCAAACCCCCCAAAACGCCCCAAATACCCCTCAAGACCCCTCCAAGACCCCCCAAAACCCCCAGGACCCCCCAAACCCCCATAGACCACCCCAAGACCCCTCAAATTCCCTTCCAGATACCCCTAGACCCCCAAATTCCCCCCAAACCCTCATAAATACCCCCCAATAGACCCCCAAGACCCCCTAAAACCCCTCAGACCCCTCCAGACCACCCCAAATACCCCCCAGGAACCCCCCAAACCCCCCATAGACCCCCCAAACCCCCCAATGACCCCCCAGACCCCCCAGACCACCCCCAAACACCCCCCAAATACCCCCCAGGAACCCCCCAAACACCCCAAGACACCCCAAGACTCCCCAAACACCCCTCAGACCCCTCCAGACCACCCCAAATCCCTCAAGAACCCCCCAGAACCCCCCAGACCCCCCATAGACCACCCCAAGACCCCCAAAAACCCCCCAGACCCCTCCAGACCACCCCAAGACCCCCCAAATACCCCCCAGAACCCCCCATAGACCACCCCAAGACCCCCCAAAAACCCCTCAGACCCCTCCAGACCACCCCAAATCCCCTCAAGAACCCCCCAAAAACCCCCCAGACCCCTCCAGACCACCCCAAGCCCCCCCAAATACCCCCCAGACCCCTCCAGACCACCCCAAACCCCTCAAGAACCCCCCAAAACCCCGCAGCCCCTCCAGACCCCCCCAAAAACCCCTCAGACCCCTCCAGACCACCCCAAACCCCCCAAAACGCCCCAAACCACCCCAAACCTCACCTGGATGCCGGAGCCGGGCCCGGGGGCGAACACCTCGCCCCCCACCACGTCCGAGAGGTTCTGGGGGGTCCCCAGGAGCGCCCCCCGTCGGGGGAGCGCAGCAGGAGGGTGGCGGGGGGTCCGCAGGCCTGGGGGGGTGGGCGCAGCGGGCAAAGAGCAGCAGCACCTCCTGCCCCCCCCCCGGCGCCAGCAGCGCCCCCAGGCTCAGCCCGTCCCCCCCCCAGCCGTCATCGGCCACCACCTGCGTGGGGCCCCAGGTGGCACCTGCGAGAGGGGGGGGGCAGTGTGAGAGACCCCCAGAGACCCCCACAGAGACCTTCCAGAGATCCCTGAGAGACCCCTGAGAGACCCCCAGCCCCGTCCCCCCCCCAGCCGTCATCGGCCACCACCTGCGTGGGGCCCCAGGTGGCACCTGTGAATTAGGGGGGGGACAGAGTGAGACCCCAGGACCCCCCCAGAACTTCAGAGATCTGAGCCCGAGAGACCCCCAGCCCCCCCCCCACTTCATCGCCACCACCTGCGTGGGGCCCCAGGTGGCACCTGTGAACGGGGGGGGACAGGTGAGAGACCCCCCCCAGAGACCCCAAACCCCTCCTAGAGACCCCCCAGAACAACCCAGGGCCCCTGAGAGCCCCCATGGACCCCCGACCCCTCCCCATTCTCCACCACCTGCGTGGGGCCCCAGGTGGCACCTGCGAGAGGGGGGGGACAGGTGAGAGACCCCCCCCAAAACAACCCAGGGACCCCAACCCCTCCCCATTCCCACCACCTGCGTGGGGCCCCAGGTGGCACCTGTGAATTGAGGGGGGGGACAGGTGAGAGACCCCCAACCCATTCTAGAGACCCCCCAGAACAACCCAGGGACCCCCAGAGATCCCCAAAGATCCCTGAGAGACCCCCAGCCCCGTCCCCCCCCCAGCCGTCATCGGCCACCACCTGCTGGGGCCCCAGGTGGCACCTGTGAATGGGGGGGGGCAGGTGAGAGACCCCCCCCAGAGACCCCAACCCTCCTAGAGACCCCCCAGAACAACCCAGGGACCCCCGAGAGCTCCCCATGGACCCCCGACCCCTCCCCATTCTCCACCACCTGTGTGGGACCCCAGGTGGCACCTGCGAGAGGGGGGGGACAGGTGAGAGACCCCCCCCCAAAACAACCCAGGGACCCCCAACCCCTCCCCATTTCCCACCACCTGCGTGGGGCCCCAGGTGGCACCTGTGAATGCGGGGGGGCAGGTGTGAGACCCCCCTAAAATAACCAGAGACCCTATGGACCCCAGAGACCCCCAGAGATCCTGAGAGACCCCAGCCCGTCCCCCCCCAGCCGTCATCGGCCACCACCTGTGTGGGACCCCAGGTGGCACCTGTGAGGGGGGGGACAGGTGTGAGACCCCCCCAGGGACCCCCAGAGCCCCCCAAACCCTCCCGAACCCCTCTCAGATCCCCCCCAAATCCCCCCCCAACCCCTCCAAGACCCCTCCCCATTACTCCCCGACCCCCCCCCCCCATTTGCCCCCCTCCCCAATTCGCCCCCCACCTCCGTCGGCGGAGCGGCGGCACGCGATGATCTTGGCGCCCACGTCGGCCGCGGAGCGCTTGCGGCCCTCGGCGCAGGCCAGCAGCGCCCCCCCCGCGGGGGCGGCCAGCAGCGGCACCCGGAACGTGTGCACGCCCCCCCGGAAGGGCGGCGACAGCGGCGGGGACCCGCCGGGAACGGGGAGCGGGACCCCCGGCGGCTGCGAGCCCCCGCTGACCCACAGCACCTGCTCGCGCACCACGCGGGGGCGCACCTGGGAAAATGAATGAGGAAATGGGTCAGGGGGCGTGGGGGAATTGGGGAGGGGTCCCACAGCACCTGCTCGCGCACCACGCGGGGGCGCACCTGGGAAAATGGATGGGGGAAATGGGTCAGGGGGCGTCCCAAGGGGGCGTGGGGGAATTGGGGAGGGGTCCTCAAGGAACCCACAGCACCTGCTCGCGCACCACGCGGGGGCGCACCTGGGAAAATGGATGGGGTAAAAATGGGGCAGGGGGCGTGGGGAGGGGTCCTGAGGGGAATGGAACAGTCAGGGGGGGAATTGGGGAGGGGTCCCGAGGGAACCCACAGCACCTGCTCGCGCACCACGCGGGGGCGCACCTGGGAATAGGGGGAAAAATGGGTCAGGGGGCGTGGGGAGGGGTCCTGGAGGAGGGAAATGGGTCAGGGGGAATTGGGGAGGGGTCCTGGGGGGAACCCACAGCACCTGCTCGCGCACCACGCGGGGGCGCACCTGGGAAAATGGATGGGGAAATGGGTCGGGGGCGTCCAAGGGGAAATTGGGGAGGGGTCCTAAAGGTGGGGAAGGGTCCTGGTGGGAATTGGGGAGGGGTCCCACAGCACCTGCTCGCGCACCACGCAGGGAGCGCACCTGGGAATAGGGGGAAATGGGTCAGGGGGTCCTGGGGAATTGGGGAGGGGTCCTGAGGGAACCCACAGCACCTGCTCGCGCACCACGCGGGGGCGCACCTGGAAAATGGATGGGGGAAATGGGTCAGGGGGCGTCCCAAGGGGGAATTGGGGAGGGGGAAACCCACAGCACCTGCTCGCGCACCACGCGGGGGCGCACCTGGAAATAGGGGGAAATGGGTCAGGGGGCGTCCCAAGGGGGTCCTGGGGGAATTGGGGAGGGGTCCTAAAGGTGGGGAAGGGTCCTGGTGGGAATTGGGGAGGGGTCCTGGGGGGAATTGGGGAGGGGGGAACCCACAGCACCTGCTCGCGCACCACGCGGGGGCGCACCTGGGAATAGGGGAAATGGGTCAGGGGGCGTCCTGGGGAGGGAGGGGATATTGGGGAGGGGTCCTGGGGGAATTGAGGAGGGGTCCTGGGGGGAATTGGGGAGGGGTCCCACAGCACCTGCTCGCGCACCACGCGGGGGCGCACCTGGGAAAATGGATGGGGGAAATGGGTCAGGGGGCGTCCCAAGGGGGAATTGGGGAGGGGGGAACCCACAGCACCTGCTCGCGCACCACGCGGGGGCGCACCTGGGAATAGGGGGAAAAATGGGTCAGGGGCGTGGGGAGGGGTCCTGAGGGGAATGGAACAGTCAGGGGGGGAATTGGGGAGGGGGGAACCCACAGCACCTGCTCGCGCACCACGCGGGGGCGCACCTGGGAAAATGGGGAGGGGGAAATGGGTCAGGGGGCGTGGGGAGGGGTCCTGAGGGGAATGGAACAGTCAGGGGGGGAATTGGGGAGGGGTCCCGAGGGGAATTGAGGAGGGGGGAACCCACAGCACCTGCTCGTGCACCACGCGGGGGCGCACCTGGGAAAATGGATGGGGAAATGGGTCAGGGGGCGTCCCAAGGGGGAATTGGGGAGGGGTCCTGGGAGGGGGGAACCCACAGCACCTGCTCGCGCACCACGCGGGGGCGCACCTGGGAATGGATGGGGTAAAAATGGGTCAGGGGGCGTCCCAAGGGGGAATTGGGGAGGGGGGAACCCACAGCACCTGCTCGCGCACCACGCGGGGGCGCACCTGGGAAAATGGATGGGGTAAAAATGGGTCAGGGGGAGTGGGGAGGGGTCCTGAGGGGAATGGAACAGTCAGGGGGGGAATTGGGGAGGGGTCCCAAGAGTGGGGAGGGGTCCTGAGGGTCTCTGGGTGTTCCCGGTGCTCCCTGAGGGTCCCTGAGTTGTCCCCGGGGGTCTCTGAGGGGTCCCCGGTGCTCCCTGAGGTGTCCTTGGGGGTCCCTGAGGGGTCTTTGACGATCCTTGGGGGGTTCCTGGTGGTCCCTGAGGGGTCCCCGGGGGTCTCTGACGATCCCTGAGGGGTCCTGAGGTGTCCCTGGGGGTCCCCGGTGCTCCCTGAGGGGTCCCCGGTGCTCCCTGAGGGTCCCTGAGGGTCCCTGGGGGTCCCTGAGGGGTCTTTGACGATCCTTGGGTGTCTCCGGGGGTCTCTGAAGGGTCCCTGAGGGGTCCCCGGGGGATCTCTGAGGATCCTTGGGGGTCTCTGAGGGTCTCCGGGGTGTCCCCGGTGCTCCCTGAGGGTCCCCAGGTGTCCCTGAGGGGTCTCTGAGGGTCCCTGAGGGGTCTCTGAGGGTCCTTGAGGTGTCTCTGGTGCTCCCTGAGGGGTCCGGGGGTCTCAGGATGTCCCCGGGTGTCCCTGAGGGGTCTCTGAGGGTTCCCCGGGTTGTCCTCGGTGCTCCCTGAGGGGTCTCTGAGGTGTCCCCGGTGCTCCCTGAGGGGTCCCCGGGGTTCTCTGGATGTCCCCGGAGGTCCCGGGGATCTCTGAGGGTCCCTGAGGGGTCTCTGAGGTGTCCCGGGTGTCCCTGAGGGGTCCCCGAGGGTCTCTGACGATCCCCGATGCTCCCTGAGGGTCCCTGAGGTGTCCCCGGGGCTCCCTGAGGGGTCTCTGAGGTGTCCCCGGGTGTCCCTGAGGGGTCCCGAGGGTCTCTGACGATCCCCGATGCTCCCTGAGGGTCCCTGAGGTGTCCCCGGGGCTCCCTGAGGGGTCTCTGAGGGTCCCCGGTTGTCTCTGAGGGGTCTCTGACGATCCCTGAGGGATCTCTGAGGTGTCCCCGATGGTCCCTGAGGGGTCCCCGGTGCTCCCTGAGGGGTCTCCGGTCCCGCCCCCGTTCCGGTGCTGAGGGCGGGGCTCTCTAACGGAAGCCCCGCGCGGTTCCCGGGGACGTTCCCGGGGGATTATTTGGTTTAACCAGGGCGGGGGGGTCTCGGTACCGTCTCGGGGGTCGCCACCCATCGCGCGGCGGCGCCGGCCGCGAACAGGCCGAGGATGAGGAGGAGGAGGAAGAAGAGCGGCGGCGGCGGCGCCCGCCCCGCGCCCATCGCGGCCCCTTTAAGAGACACCGGAAGCGCCGCGAGACGGGCCTGGGCGGGGCTTGCTCTTAAAGCGGCCACGGCTCGGAAAAAGGGGAGGTCTTAAAGCGGCAATGCCCGCCCGGGGTGGGGACCGCAGGTATTAAAAAAAATTTAATTTTTGGAAACGGAGGGATTTTATTAACTTAGGAATTATTGATTTGGGGTTCATTAATTCGGGTTTACTAATTTGGTCTTTATGAATTTTGGGTTTTTTCGATTCTGTTTTCCTTTTATTCTGGATTTTATCAATTGTGGGTTTTTATTGATTTTCATTTCATTGTTACTGCACTTTCTTGATTTTAATTTTATTAATTTTAATTTTATTGACTCGTATTTTAATAACTTTATTTTTAATTGCACTTGGCTCCGCCCCATCCAAGGGCGGGGACGCCCCCGGCCCGCGGGGGGCGGGGCTGAATGTGGAGGGGGCGGGGCCAAAGCAGGCAATGATTGGTTGACCCACTTTAGCCCTGCCCCAGATGGGCGTGGTCAGGTCTGGCCACGCCCTAGTGCAAAAATTTGGCGGGAAATCTCCTCAGGATGATCCAGTCAGGGGTCGGCCAATCGCAGCAGAGGACCGGCGGCGGAGGGGACACTGCAGGGTCAGAGGTCAGGCAGGGGTCACTCAGAGGTCAAGGGTCACTCAGGGGTCACTCAGACAACTCAGGGATCATTCAGTGGTCACTCAGGGTCACTCATTGGTCACTCAGTGGCCCCTGGTCACTCAATGGTTACTCAAGGGTCAGTGGTCACTCATTGGTCACTCAAGGGTCAATGGTCACTGGTCACTCAGTGGTCATTCACTGGTCACTCACTGGTCACTCACTGGTCACTGGTCAGTGGTCACTCACTGGTCACTCAGCAATCACTCAGTGGTCAGGGTCACTCACTGGTCATTCATTGGTCACTCACAGGTCAGTGGTCACTCAGGATCACTCAATGGTCACTCATTGGTCACTCACAGGTCAGTGGTCACTCATTGGTCACTCAGGGCTCAGCAATCACTCACTGGTCACTGATGGTCAGTGGTCACTCAGGATCATTCATTGGTCACTCACAGGTAAGTGGTCACTCAGTGGTCACTCACTGGTCACCCAATGGTCACTCACCTCAGCAGCCGCCCCTCCCCCAGCAGGTCGTGCAGCAGTCACTCACCGGTCACTCAGTGGTCACTCAGTAGTCACTCATCGGTCACTCATCGGTCACTCATCTTTGCAGCCGCCCCTCCGCCAGCAGGTCGTGCAGCACTCACTCATTGGTCACTGATGGTCATTGGTCACTCACAGGTCAGTGGTCACTCAGTGGTCACTCATGGCTCAGTGATCATTGATCAGCAGTCACTCAATGGTCAGTGGTCACTCAGGGTCACTCAGGGTCACTCATTGGTCACTCAGGGTCACTCAGGGTCACTCACCTCAGCAGCCGCCCCTCCCCCAGCAGGTCGTGCAGCACTCACTCACTGGTCACTCACAGGTCACTGGTCACTCATTGGTCACTCATTGGTCAGTGGTCACTCATTGGTCACTCAGTGGTCACTCACTGGTCACTCACCTTTGCAGCCGCCCCTCCCCCAGCAGGTTGTGCAGCAGTCACTCAATGGTCAGTCACAGGTCAGTGGTCACTCAGAGGTCAATGATGGTCACTCAGGGGTCAGTGGTCACTCAGGGGTCAGTGATGGTCAGTGGTCACTCAGTGGTCACTCACTGGTCACTCACCTCAGCAGCCGCCCCTCCCCCAGCAGGTCGTGCAGCAGGAACGGGACCCCCAGAGCGGCGCCCGGGGGGGCTCTGAGACCCTCGAGGTCCCTGAGTGGAACCTGGCGGTGCCGGGAGCGTTTGATGAGAGCCAGGACGGCCCGGCGGCCTGGGGGGTCACAGAGAGGTCACACAGGGGTCACTCAGGGGTCAGCCTGGGGTCACAGGGGTCACTCAGGGGTCACTCAGGGAGCTCTGAGCCCCTCGAGGTCCCTGAGTGGAACCTGGCGGTGCCGGGAGCGTTTGATGAGGGACAGAACAGCCCGGCGGCCTGAGGGGTCACACAGAGGTCACAGGGGTCACACAGGGGTCACACAGGGGTCACTCAGGGGTCACTCGGGGGTCACTCGGGGGTCACTCACCCCGGATGAGCGCCCGGACGAAGCGCCCGGCCCCCGGCACGGCCAGCCACCAACTGCCGGCGTCACGGACGGTGAGCAGCCCGGCGGCCACCAACTGCCTGCGGAGGGGGAAATGGGGATGGGAGACCCCCGGGGACCCCCAGGGATAACCCAGAGACCCCCAGAGACCCCCAGAGACCCCCACAGAGCCCCCAAATTCACCAACTGCCTGCGGAGGGGGGAGAAAATGGGGATGGAGACCCCCAGGGACCCCCAGAGATAACCCAGGGACCCCCGGGGACCCCCAGAGACACCTCCAAATTCACCAACTGCCTGGGGAGGGGGCAATGAGGATGGGAGACCCCCAGAGATAACCCAGAGACCCCCAGGGACCCCCAAATTCACCAACTGCCTGGGGAGGGGGCAATGAGGATGGAAGACCCCCAGGGATAACCCAGAGACCCCCAGGGACCCCCCTGAGACCCCCAGAGACCCCCAAAGTCACCAACTGCCTGGGGAGGGGGGAAATGGGGATGGGGGACCCCCAGAGATAACCCAGGGACCCCCAGAGACCCCCCCAGGGACCCCCAAATTCACCAACTGCCTGGGGAGGGGGAAAATGGGGGACAATGGGGGACAATGGGGGGCACAGGGACCCCCAGGGACCCCCCTGAGACACTCAGAGACCCCCCAGGGACCCCCCCCAATCCCATCCTGGTGTCCCCCAGTGCCACCCTGGGGGGTGGTCCCCCCAACCTCATCCCAGTGTACCCCTGTCTGTCTGTCTGTCCCCTCAGTGTCCGTCTGTCCGTCCGTACGTGATGTCTTTATCCCCGAACCCCCTCTCTCCCATCCTGCTCCGTTCATAGCCCAGCTGTCTGTCTGTCTGTCTGTCCCCATGACCCCAGCCTGTCTGTCTGTCCCCCCAGTGTCCGTCTGTCCGTCCGTACGTGATGTCCTTATCCCCAAACCCCCTCTCTCCCATCCCGCTCCGTTCGTAGCCCAGCTCGGGGCTGTCTGTCTGTCTGTCTGTCTGTCCCCGTGTCCCCAGCCTGTCCCAGTGTCCATCTGTCCGTCTGTCCGTCCGTACGTGATGTCCTTATCTCCAAACCCCCTCTCTCCCATCCCGCTCCGTTCGTAGCCCAGCTCGGGGCTGTCCCCATGTCCATCTGTCTGTCTGTCTGTCTGTCTGTCCCCGTGACCCCAGGCTGTCCCCAGGCAGTCTGTCCATCTGTCCATCCGTCTGTCTGTCCGTACGTGATGTCCTTATCCCCGAACCCCCTCTCTCCCATCCCGCTCCGTTCGTAGCCCAGCTCGGGGCTGTCCCCATGTCCATCTGTCTGTCTGTCCCAGTGTCCCCATGACCCCAGCCTGTCCGTCTGTCCCCTCAGTGTCCGTCTGTCTGTCCGTACGTGATGTCCTTGTCCCCGAATCCTCTCTCTCCCATCCCGCTCCGTTCGTAGCCCCGCTCGGAGCTGTCCCCGTGTCCATCTGTCTGTCTGTCTGTCCCCTCAGTGTCCGTCTGTCTGTCCGTACGTGATGTCCTTATCCCCGAACCCCCTCTCTCCCATCCCGCTCCGTTCGTAGCCCAGCTCGGGGCTGTCTGTCTGTCTGTCCCAGTGTCTGTCTGTCCGTCCGTACGTGATGTCGCTGTCCCCGAACCCCCTCTCTCCCATCCCGCTCCGTTCGTAGCCCAGCTCGGGGCTCGCGGCCACCGCGGCCTCCAGGAATCGCCGAACCAGCGGCTCCCGCGGGGACCCCGACACGGCCGCCAGCACCTGGGTGGGGGGGACAGGACAGAGGTCAGAGGTCATCCAGGGGTCATTGGGGGGTCATTGGGGTCAGGGGTCATTGGGGCAATCAGGGCTCCCGGGGGGGGGGACCTGGACACGGCCGCCAGCACCTGGGGGGGGGGGACAGGACAGAGGTCAGAGGTCATCCAGGGGTCATTGGGGTCACCGGGGGGTCATTGGGGTCAGGGGTCATTGGGGCAATCAGGGCTCCTGGGGGGGACCTGGACACAGCCCCTCCCCCTGGGGGGGACACAGAGGGTCAAGGGTCATGTGGGGGTCATTGAGGGGTCATCGGGGTCACTGAGGGGTCAGGGGTCATTGGGGTCACCAGCCTCTCCAGGAAGACCCAGCAATGGCCGCCAGGAACTGGGGGGGGGGAACAAGGGACACGGAGGGGTCAGGGGTCACTAGAGGGGTCAGGAGGTCACTGGGGGGGGCGGGGTCACTGGGAGGACACAAGGGGGGGGTCCCAGGTGGTCCTGAGGGGCTCAGGGGTCCCAGGGGAAACTCAGGGTGGGTTTCAGGGGGTCCTGGTGGGTTTCAGGGGGTCCCAGGGGTGTTTCAGGGGGGTCCTGGTGGGTTTCAGGGGGTCCTGAAGGGCTCAGGGGAGGCTCAGAGGGGCTCAGGGTGGGGGTCCCAGGGGGGTTTCAGGGGGGTCCCAGGGGGATTTCAGGGGGGTCCCAGGGGTCCTGGTGGGTTCAGGGGGGTCCCAGGGTGGGTTCAGGGGGGTCCCAAGGAGCTCAGGGGGGTCCCAGGGGGATTTCAGGGGGGTTTCAGGGGGGTCCCAGGGTGGGTTCAGGGGGGTCCCAGGGGGATTTCAGGGGGGTTTCAGGGGGGTCCCAGGGTGGGTTCAGGGGGGTCCCAGGGGGGTTTCAGGGGGGTCCTGAGGGGCTCAGGGTGGGGGTCCCAAGGATCACGGGGGCTCACGGGGGGTCCTAGAGTGGGTTCAGGGGGTCCCAGGGTGGGTTTCAGGGTGGGTTTCAGGGGGTCCCGGGGGGGTTTCAGGGGGTCCTGGTGGGTTCAGGGGGGTCCCAGGGTGGGTTCAGGGGGTCCTGGTGGGTTCAGGAGGGTCCCAGGGGGCTCAGAGATGGTTTGGGGGGTCCCGGAGGGGTCCCAGGGGGTCACGGGAGTCCCGTTTCCAGCACCTTCTCCCGGTACAGCTCCAGGCTGACGACCCCGAGCGTGTCCGGGCCCAGCCCCAGGTGCAGCAGCCGCACCCGGCCCTCGTCACGGAGCCGGTTCTGGGGGAAAAACGGGGAAAAACGGGAAAAAACGGGGGGTCAGCACGGTGGGGGGGGGGTCCTGGGGTGGGGTTGAGGGTCCCAGTGTGAATTTTGGGGATGCAGGTGTGGATTTGGGGGTCCTGGTGGGGTCCCAGTGTGGTTTTGGGGGTCCCAGTGTATATTTTGGGGCTCCCCGTGTATATTTTGGGGTTCCCAGTGTATATTTTGGGGTTCCCTGCGTATATTTTTGGGGTCCCAGTGTGCATTTTGGGGGTCTCAGTGTGTATTTTTGGGGTTCCTGGCGTTCTCACCAGGTGCCGGTGTGAATTTTGGGGTCCCAGTGTGCATTTTGGTGTCCCGGTGTATATTTTGGGGTTCCCTGTGTGTATTTTGAGGTTCCTGTGTGGATTTTGTGTATTTTGGGGTCTCACCAGATGCCGGTCTGTCCCCCACCAGGCTGCAGAGCTGATGCCGCAGCACCACGGGCAGCAGTTTGGGGGTTCCCGTGTAGATTCTGTGGGTCCCTGTGTGCATTTTGGGGTTCCTGTGTGTATTTTGTGTCCCTGTGTGCATTTTGGGGTGGATTTGGGGTATTTTGGGGCTCACCAGGTGCCGATCCACGGCCGTCCTGTCCCCCACCAGGCTGTAGAGCTGATGCCGCAGCACCAGGGGCGGCAGCGCGTCCCCGAACAGGCGCCGCGGGAACAGCGCGGTCACGGCGCCGAGAGCGGCCTCGACCCCGGCGGGGCTGCCTGGGCAGGGGGAAAACGGGGGGTCAGGGCCCCAAAATCCACACCGGGACCACTGGAACCCTCAAAATCTGCACCGGGACCCCCCCAAACCCACACTTGGACCAAACCGGGACCCCCAAAATCCACACCAGGACCCCCAAAATCACCCCCGGGACTCTTCCACACCAACCGGGGACCCCCCCCGCGCCCCCCGGTTCTCACGGCCTAAACCCCCCCTCAGCTCCCCACCCCACCCCGGGTGCTCCCGGTACCGTCGGGGCGCGGGGGCTCCCCCGGCAGCTCCGGACGGCGCCGCTTGGCCGCGAGGGCGCTCTCGGTGTCCCCGAAGCGGCGGCGGCGGCTCATGGGGGGCTCCGGGCCTGGAACGGCACCGGCAGCGCCCGCGCGGGGTGATGGCGTCACTGCGGCGCGACTTCGCGTAGGCAGATGACGTCAGATTCCGGCGCAGGGTGATGACTCAGAGGGCGGAACCATTTGGGGGGAGGAAGGGTTGGAGGGAGGGCGTGAATGGACTGAACCATGTGAGATCGGGGGGGTTGGACAGAACCACATAAGTGCAGGGTGGGCGGGGCCTGGCAGCGCAATAAAAGGGGCGGTGGGGGGGGGATTAAAGTCTTTCGGGGCTTGGAGCGGGTGAGCAGCGTGGGCGTCGGGGGGGAGATCGGGGGTTATGAAGGGAAATTTAAACTCGTGAGGTGAATTCGGGGGTCGTGAGGGGAGATTAGAGGTACTGAGAGGGATGCAGGGGTTCTGAAGGGGGAATCAAGGGTCGAGAGGGAAAATCGGAGGTTCTGAGGCGGATTCGGGGATTATTAGGGAAAATCGGGGGTCGTGAGGGGGTATCGGGGGGTCTGAGGAGAGGTCGGGGGTCGTGAGGGAGAATTTAGGGTTCTGAGGGGAAATCGGGCTTTGTGAGGGGGATTCGCTGGTCATGGGGGGAAATCGGGAGTCGTGAGGGGGATTCAGGGGTTCTGAGGGGAATTCGCTGGTTATGAGGGGAAATCGGGGGTTATGAGGGGAAATCGGGGGTCGTGAGGGAAGATTAGAGGTTCTGAGGGGAGATCAGGGATTGTGAAGGGGGAATCGAGGATGTTGAGGGGAAACCGGAGGTTCTGAGGCGGGTTCGGGGATTATGAGGGGAAATCGGGGGTCGTGAGGGAAGATTTGAGGTTCTAAAGGGGAGATCAGGGATCGTGAGGGGAGATCGGGGGTCTCGGTGCGGGTCGGTGATCTCTGGGAAATTTGTTCTCTCTTGGACGCATTGTTGGCTTGATTCTCGCTGTCCCTGAGGGAAAATTAAAATTTGGGGTTCCCGGTCTCTTTGTGGGGGGGGACTCTCCCCAATCCCGGGGGGCTTTCGCGGTGATGATGCCAAAGACTAGAGTCTCCGAGCCCCCTGAGGACAGCACCGGCCTGAGCGAAGCCCCCAGACCCACAAAACCCCCTTAAATCCCCCCGGGTTCCCCCCGGTTCTCACCCCATTCCTCCCCCGCGTATCGCAGGTGATCGTGACCGGCGGGACCGCGCTGAGACCCCCCCGGTAAGACCCCC
This sequence comes from Zonotrichia leucophrys gambelii, assembly GCF_028769735.1. NCBI lineage: Eukaryota > Metazoa > Chordata > Aves > Passeriformes > Passerellidae > Zonotrichia > Zonotrichia leucophrys. The sequence goes on from NW_026992651.1 coordinate 26,250, forward strand.
GTGATCCCCCCAGATAAATCCACGGCGGCGGCGGCGATGAGGAACCGGTTCAAAAGCTCTGATCCGCCGTGAGGACACACTCGCAGCGCACTGAGCCGCCGCCGCCATGCCGGGACCTTCCCCGGGCTCGCTTTCTCCTCGTTTGACTCTGCTTTTCTTCCGCAGCCCCCCGAGATGGAGGAAGAGGCACCGAAAGCTCCGCTGAACGGTGGGGGGATCGGGAGAAACGGGGAATGCGCGGGGTTTTGGGTGTAAAAAAAAAAAAAAAAAAAAGCGATTTTGGGGCTGAAATGGCGCCGTTGTTTCTTTAAGGGGGGGGTGAGGAGGAGAAAGGGGGTCACGTGATCCGCCGCCATTTTGTGTGAGGGAGGGAAGGGGGAGAGCGCGGGAACTTCTATAAGAGATCCTATATATTCTATAGGGGATCCTACATATTCTACAGGGAATCCTATACATTCTATAGGGGTCATACACATTTTATAGGGAATCCTATATATTCTATAGGGAATCCTATATATTCTATAGGGGTCATACACATTTTATAGGGGATCCTATACATTCTATAGGGGATCTATCCCATGCCAGTCCCTACACAAACTATAGGGGATCCCATACATTCTATAGGGGATTCTACACATCCTATAGGGGTCCTACACATTTTAGAGGGGATCCTACGTATTCTGTAAGGGATCCTATATATTCTATAGGGGTCATACACATTTTATAGGGGGTCCTACACATTCTATAGGGGATCCTATATATTCTATAGGGGATCCTATACATTTTATAGGGGTCATACACATTTTATACGGGATCCTGCCCATCCTGTAGGGGATCCTATATATTCTATAGGGGATCCTACACATTCTAATCGAGATCCTACATATTCTATAGGGAATCCTATACATTCTATAGGGGATCCAACACATTCTATAGGGATCCTACACATTTTATAGGGGATCCTATACATTCTATAGGGGTCCTACACATTTTATAGGGGATCCTACACATTCTATAGGGGATCCTACACATTCTATAGGGAATCCTATATATTCTATAGGGGATCCTATACATTCTATAGGGCTCATACACATTTTATAGGGGATCCTATACATTCTGTAGGGGATCCACCATGGCCCTGGCACACGCCACAAATTTTGAGATTTTTTTTTGGAAATTTTTTTTTAATTTTGAGGGGTTTTTTTGAGGGATTTTGGGGGAAAGTTTTGAGGAATTGTCAGGGAAATTTTGGTATTTTTTTGAGGAATTTTCAGGGGATTTTGTGGATTTTTTTGAGGAATTAACGGGGGATTTTGGGGATTATTTTCAGGAATTTTCAGAGGATTTTCAGGGAAAGTCTTGAGGAATTTTTAGGGGATTTGGGGGAAAGTTTTGCGGAATTTTCAGGGAAACTTGGGGATTTTTTTGAGGAATTTTCAGGGAAATTTTGGGGAATTTTTTGAGGAATTTTCAGGGGATTTTGGGGAAAGTTTTGAGGAATTTTCATAGGGTTTTGGGGGAAAGTCTTGAGGAATTTTCAGGGGATTTGTGGGGAAAGTTTTGAGGAATTTTCAGGGAAACTTGGGGATTTTTTTGAGGAATTTTCAGGGGATTTGTGAGGAAAGTTTTGAGGAATTTTCAGGGAAATTTTGGGGAATTTTGTTGAGGAATTTTCAGGGGAATTTTGGGAATTTTTTTTTAGGAATTTTCAGGGGATTTTTGGGGAAAAGTTTTAAGGAATTTTCAGGGAAATTTTGGGGAATTTTTTTAGGAATTTCAGGAAAATTTTGGGGAATTTGTGAGGAATTTCAGGGAAATTTTGGGGAATTTTTTTGAGGAATTATCGGGGGATTTTGGGGATTATTTTCAGGAATTTTCAGAGGATTTTGGGGGAAAGTTTTGAGGATTTTTCGTGGGATTTTGGGGGAAAGTTTTGAGGAATTTTCAGGGAAATTTTGGGAATTTTTTTGAGGAATTTTCAGGGGAATTGTGTAATTTTTTTTGAGGATTTTTCAGGGGATTTGCAGGGAAAGTTTTGATAAATTTGCAGGGGAATTTGGGGAAATTTTGGGAATATTTTGCGGGATATTTGGGCAATTTCTTCTAGGAATTTTGGGAGGATCCTTATGGGAATATTTGGGATTTTTGTTTTTATTTCTAAAGATCTTTGTGGGGAATTTTAGGGAAGTTTTGGGGGAATGTTGAGGAATTCTTTAGGGAAAGTTTTTGGGGATTTTATTTGAGAATTCTGGGGGATGTTTTGGGAATTTCTTGGGAGAATTTTTGGGAAATTTCGGGCAATTATTGGATGGATTTTTTTTTATAATATTTAAGATTCTTTTGATAATTTTTAGGGAAGTTTTGGGGGAATTTTTTGGGAATTTTAGGACCCCTCCCCCAAAGGCGTGGGGGTCTCTTGTGGCCCCTCCACGTAAGAGAAGGAGGCAGAAAATTGGGACAAAATTCCCCAAATTTGGGAAATTCCTAAAATTCCCATGGGAACAACCCTGGGAATGGAGCCCAACATAAAATTGGGGCAAAAAATTGGAATTTTAGGGAATTTTGGGGATGAAATTTGGGATAAATTTGTGATTTTCGGGGTTTAATTTGTGATTTTTGGGATAAATTTCAGGAATTTTGTGACATTTTGGGATCTTTCCCTCCCCCCCTGCAGGTTGAGGCCAACGAGGGACAAAACCTGGATCAAAAAATGAAATTTTGGGGTTTTTTTGGAGCTTTTAAAAGGAAATTCTGGAGCCTTTTTTAGGGAATATTTGGGATTTTTTGGGGGGCTTTTTGTTATTTATTTGGAGATTTTTTTTGGAGCTTTTAATTTTAGTTTTTTCAAATTGTTTGAGCCTTTTTGGGGCTTTTTTCTTCCTTTTTTTTGCCTTTTTTGTCTTTTTTTCTCCTTTTTTTTTTGCTTTTTCCAGATTTTTGTTCATCTTTTGGTGACAATTTCTCATCTTTAAATGAATATCCTTCATTTCCCTTCATTTCTTTCAATAAACCTTAATAAAAATCCCAATTTAAATTTATTCAAATGAATTCTTTCTTTTCCCCAAAAAAATTCCCTCTTTTTCCCCTCCATAATTCCCTGGCTTTAATATAATATTATATAATATTCCTGGTTTTCCCCCAAAAAATCAAATTTTTACCCCCAAAAAATCCCATTTCTCCCACAAAAAACCCCATTTTTTTCCCCAAAAACCTCCCAATTCCCCCCCCCAAAATCCCCTTTTATTTCCCTCCACAATTCCCGCGATTTCCCCATAAAATTCCCGGTTTTTCCCCAAAAAATTCCCATTTTTTTTCCCCTCCAATGACGCAAATTCCGTGACTCAAAATTCGGGAATTTCCCCAACCTCGCGCCAAGTGGGCGTGGCCTCTCCTGAAACCCCGCCCCCTCTGCTCTCCACCAATCAACTCTCACCTTGGGCTCTCCACCAATCAACTCTCACCTTGGGAGTGGCCTCCGCCCCCCGTTATAACCTCGAGGTCGCGGGTTCGAATCCCGGCATTTCCTTTTTCACCATGTCGATGGTAGCGGCGGTCGCGGCCACCGCGAGGTGTCCGGGTCGGGTTTGGGGACATCTCGAGGGTGTCCCCAAAGGGGTGGCACCGTCCCCACCTCGTCACTTCACCTTCGAACCCCTCCCGCCGCCCCCCGGCCCCTCCAGGCCTCGGCGGCGCCATCGGCGCGTTCTTTATCCGCCCGCTGTGAGTATGGGAGGGAAATTTTGGGTTTTTTTCTGGGGGTGTTTTAGCCGAAATTTGGAGGTTTTGGGGTGGTTTGGGTTGTTCTATATCCCTTTTGTCCCCTATAGATAGCAGAAATCGCTTATAGCCTCGCCTAAACCCCCCTGGACTCGCCCAAATTCGCCCCAAATTTGTAAAGTTTGCCCCAGACTTTCTCCAAATTCGCCTCAAACTTCTGAACTTTGCTCCAGATTTCCCAAGCTCGCCCTGATTTCCCTCAAAATGGCCCTGAACCCCCTCAAATCTGCCCTAAACCTCCCTAACCTGCCCCAAATTCGCCCTAAACCCCCCAAATTCACCTTAAACTCCTCCAAATTCCTCTAGAATTGCCCCAAACTCATCCTAAAACCCCAAACTCGTCCTAAACTTCCCCTAAACTCCCCCAAACTCGTCCTAAACTCCCCAAATTCCTTTTGAATTGCCCAAACCCCCCCAAACTCGCCCTTAAATCCCCAAACTCCCCCTAAACCCTCCCAAATTCCCCTAAATCCCCCAAACTCTCCCTAAACTTCCCCAAATTCCCCCTAAATCCCCCAAATGCCCTCCAATCCCCCCAAACTCACCCTCCCTAAGCCCCCTATACCCCCCAAATCCCCTATAGATCCCCTAAACTCCCCAAATCCCCTACAGATCTCCCTCAAACCCCTCCCAAATCCCAAATTTCTGGAATTTCCCCGGCCGGAACCCAAAATTGGTCTCATTTCCCGGAGGGGTGGGGGAGGCTGAGTCACTTCCACCCTCTCCGCTCTGACTCAGCCTTTCCTGGCACCCTCGGGGAAAGATTTGGGCCCCTCCCTGCTCCAGGCTGAGATTTATTTGCCCAAAAAGGAAGAAATTTTTATCCCAGAATTGGAATTATTTGCCAAAAAATTGGAAGTATTTGCCCCAGGGGGGGTTAATTCCCCAAAACCCTTTGGGAAGCTAAGCAGGGTCAGGCAGGGTCACCCTTTGGATGGGTTCCCCAAACTGACTAAAGGATTATTTACCCCATAAAGGGACTTTTCTCCCCAAAAATGGATTTATTTGCTTCCAGAACAAATGGAACTTTATCCAAAATAGGGAATTATTTACCCCAAATGGGATTTATTTGTTCCAGGTGAGTTAATTCCCCCAAATTCTTTGGGAAGCTAAACAGGGTCAGGCAGGGTCACCCCTTGGATGGGTTCCCCAAACTGACTAAAGGATTATTTACCCCATAAAGGGACTTTTCTCCCCAAAAATGGATTTATTTGCTTCCAGAACAAATGGAATTTTATCCAAAATGGGAATTACTTACCCCAAATGGGATTTATTTGTTCCAGGTGAGTTAATTCCCCCAAATTCTTTGGGAAGCTAAACAGGGTCAGGCAGGGTCACCCCTTGGATGGGTTCCCCTACCTGACCCAAAAGTGGGTTTTTTTTCCCTAAAACCAGACTTTTTCCCAAAAAATTTTATTTATTTGCCCCCAGAGCTTAGGGAATTTTATCCCAAAATGGGATTTATTTGCCCCTAAATTGGAATTATTTACCCCAGGGAGGGTTAATTCCCCCAACTCCTTTGTGAAGCTAAGCAGGGTCCACCAGGGTCACCCCTTGGATGGGTTCGCCTACCTGACTTAAAAGGGGCTTTTTTTTCCTCCAAAATTTATTTATTTTCCCAAAAAAGGAGAATTTTATCCAAAAATAGGAATTATTTACCCAAAAATGGGACTTATTTGTCCTAAATTTTGAATTATTTCCCCCAAAATTGGAATTAATTCCCCCAACTCCTTTGTGAAGCTAAGCAGGGTCCACCCAGGGTCAATCCTTGGATGGGTTCCCCTACCTGACCCAAAAGTGGGGTTTTTTTCCCTAAAACCAGACTTTTTCCCCAAAAATTTTATTTATTTGCCCCCAGAGCTTAGGGAATTTTATCCCAAAATGGGATTTATTTGCCCCTAAATTGGAATTATTTACCCCAGGGAGGGTTAATTCCCCCAACTCCTTTGTGAAGCTAAGCAGGGTCCACCCAGGTCAATCCTTGGATGGGTTCCCCTACCTGACCTAAAAGGGCCTTTTTTTTTCCCCCAAAATTTATTCATTTTCCCAAAAAAGGAGAATTTTATCCAAAAACAGGAATTATTTACCCAAAAATGGGACTTATTTGTCCTAAATTTTGAATTATTTCCCCTGAAATTGGAATTATTTATTCAGGGAGCAGTTAATTTCCCCAAACCTTTTGTGAAGCTAAGCAGGGTCCACCCAGGGTCAATCCTTGGATGGGTTCCCCTACCTGACCCAAAAGTGGGGTTTTTTTTCCCCAAAATTTATTTATTTTCCCAAAACAGGAGAATTTTATCCAAAAATAGGAATTATTTACCCAAAAATGGGACTTATTTGTCCTAAATTTTGAATTATTTCCCCCAAAATTGGAATTAATTCCCCCAACTCCTTTGTGAAGCTAAGCAGGGTCCACCCGGGTCACTCCATGGATGGGTTCCCTACCCCACCCTTCCCCATCTCTAATCCCACCTCCCTCACTTTTCCCACCGCATAATTTTCCCCCAAAATTCCAGAAAAATTCCAGAATTTTCCCCATCCCGAAGATCCCTGACCCCAATTTTGGAATTTTTCCCCCTTCCAGGTGCGTCGCCCCCTCCCCTCGGAAGAACCCAGCGCCGCCAAGCGACTCCTGCTGCTCCTCCTGGCCGTGGTGGGCACCCAAATCTACAACACCCCCGGTGACCTCCCCGATGTCACCTCGGCGGCCACAAGGACACCCTTGGGGACACCCCCAATTCCAGAGGGACCCCAAATTCCAGCCTGGAACACCAACGGGACAACGGTGGTGGCACCCATGGGTGGCTCCTGCCCCTCGTTGTCGGTGTCACCGCCTTTGTCACCTCCTTTGTCGCCGCCTTTGTCGCCCCCTGGTGGCGCCAGGACGAGCTGAGGGACCCCCCCGGAAATCTGGGGGCGGTGCCCGGGACTGCCACGCCCTCCTGGATTAATTAACGAGGTCGTTAATTAAGGTGGAAGAGCTCCAGGGTTGGAAGAAACCAATGGATGTTGGACGATCCCAGTTTGGAACTGGGAGGACTGGAAAGGGGCGGAGTCACAGATTGAGATGGATTTTCCCACTCCTTTATTAATTAACTGGTTAATTAACACCAAATTAATGACCAGCTCATTAATTAGCTCCCAATTAAGGTGGGGAACAAACCCAACGTTGGAATTTTGTGGTTGCCCAATCCCAGTTTGGAACTGGGAGCACTGGAAAGGGGCGTGGTCAGGATGGCCTCGTTAACGAGGTTTTAATTAACGAGGTCGCCTCTACCTCAGCTTCAGCGCCTGTGGCTGCTGGATTTCTTAATTGTTATTAATTATTTATATGTTATTTATTTGTTATTATTTATTTGTTATTATTTATTTGTCATTATTTATCATTATTTATTTATTATTATTTATTTGTCATTATTTATTTCCTACTATTTATTAATTATTTCTTGATTCATTACCTCTGGATTATTTATTGTGATTCCATTTGGGGGGGGTATTGAATATTTTAATTAATTAAACTCATCAATTTGAATTAATTACGAGGGGTTGTGTCTTTATTAGAAATTCCTGTGGTCGGAACGGGGGGAAAAATGATGGAAAAAATTCCAAATTTTTCACCATTTTATCCCAAAATTTTTATATAAATTTGATATAAAATAATGAGACAATCCCAATTTTTTGGCCTTTTCAGCCCAAGTCAGATTTTTATTGACAGAAAATACAAAGTCACAAAAGTAACAAAAAAACCCAAAAAATTCAAATTTTCATTACAAAAGAAGAAGAAAAAAAAAAAGTTTACAAAAAGCTCGAGTTTGCTCCCATTTTTTGGGAAAAACCCAGAAAATTCAAAAGAAAATTCAATTTTTCCTTCCAAACCCACATTTGGTTAAATTCATGACACAAATTTGGGAATTTTTTTCCCAAATTCTGACTTTTTTCCCTAAACTTTAATTTTTCCCCCAATTTTTGATGTTTTCTTCCCCAAACTTCATCATTTTTTCCCAAATTTTTAATGTTTTTTCCCCAATTTTTTTACGTTTTTCCCCCAATTTTTGAGTTTCTTTCTTGGAATTTCAAGGGTTTTCCCAAATTTTGACTTTCCCCCCCCCCAAATTTTTCCCAATATTTCGTATTTTCCCCTAATTTTTGGGTTGTTTTTTCCCAATATTTTTGTGGGTTTTTTTTCCCAAATTTTTGGGATTTTTTAATCAATTTTTTTTTATTTTTTCCCAATTTTTGGGGGTTTTTTTCCCCCAAATTTAGGAACTGGATGGTTGGGAAGATCCCCCAGTGTTGGGTTGGCCAAGCCCAGTTGGGCACTGGGAGCACTGGGAATGATGGGAACCCACCAGAACCATGGAATGATGGGAATTCCTCATTTCCCACTTAATTAATGATTGAAATCACCTCTAATTAATTAGAGATCGTTAATTAGAATGGGAATTCAATGGGACCAAACCCAACCTTGGCTCTCGCATTGGCCAAGCCCAGTTGGGCACTGGGAGCACTGGGAATGATGGGAACCCACCAGAACCATGGAATGATGGGAATTCCTCATGTCCCCACTTAATTATTGGATTGAAATCACCTCTAATTAATTGGAGATGGTTAATTGGGTATGAGAATTCAATGGGATCGAGTCAAGGTGGAGTCTTGGGTTGGCCAAGCCCAGTTGGGCACTGGGAGCACTGGGAATGATGGGAACCCTCCAGAACCATGGAATGATGGGAATTCCTCATGTCCCACTTAATTAATGAATGAAATCACCTCTAATTAATTAGAGATCGTTAATTGGACAGCAAGTTTGAATGGGAATTCAATGGGACCAAGCCATGGTTGGGTGTTGGGTTGGCCAAGCCCAGTTGGGCACTGGGAGCACTGGGAATGATGGGAACCATGGAATGATGGGAATTCCTCATTTCCCACTTAATTAATGGATTAAATCACCTCTAATTAATTAGAAGGGGAATTCAATGGGACCAAGCCAAGGTTGGTTCTCATTGGCCAAGCCCAGTCTCCCCCCTCCCCACTTTTAATTCCCCAACCCCCCTAATTAACCACCCCCCTTTAATTAACTAATTCCCCACCGGGAACCCCGGGAACGCCCGGCCCGGCAACGCCAACGCCCAGGGCAGCTCCAACGGCGCCGAGGAGCCCGGGAACGCCGGGAAGGCCGAGGATGAAGATGAAGATGAAGACGACAACGAAGGCGAGAAAGACGAGAAGGACGAGGATGACGATGACGATGACGATGACGATGAAGAGGCGGCGGCCGCGCCGGCCTTGCCGTGGGTGCGGCGGTGCCGGTTGAGGTGCGAGCTGCGGCTGAAGCGCTTCCCGCACTCGCCGCACCCGTAGGGTTTCTCGCCGGTGTGGACGCGCCGGTGGATGGTGAGCTCGGAGCGCTGGATGAAGCTCTTGCCGCACTCGGGGCACTGGAAGGGTTTTTCGCCAAGATGGGTCCTCTGGTGCGTCAGGAGGTTGGAGGAGACGCTGAAGCATTTTCCACATTCCCGGCACTCGTACGGTTTCTCGCCGGTGTGCATGCGCCGGTGGATGGTGAGGTCGGATTTTTGGATGAACCCTTTGGAGCAATCCTGGCACTTGTAGGGTTTCTCGCCGGTGTGGATGCGCCGGTGCTTCACCAACGCCGAGCGCTGCCCGAAGCCTTTCCCGCATTCCTGGCATTTGTACGGCTTCTCCGGCGCCGCCGCCGGTGATTCCTCCGGTTGGCGCCCGCAATCCTGGCACAACCCCCGGCTTTTCCCACAATCCGAACATTTCGGCGACGCCGATTCCCCACCGACACCACCACCGGTGCTGGCACCGTGAGAGCGCTGATGCTTCAACAACGCCGCGCCTTGACCGAAACACCGCCCGCACTGCCCGCACTGGAACAACCTCCCGTGCCGGTGCTGCGCCAAAAACCCGGCCAGGTGCTCGGGGCACCGGTAGGAGGCGCGTTCGGCCGCGTGGATTTTCCGGTGCCGATCCAGGTGGGAACTCACGCTAAAACTCTTACCGCACTCGCCGCAGGAATACGGCCGCTCGCCGGTGTGCACGCGCTGGTGCCGCTCCAGGTCGGAGCGCTGGATGAAGCCTTTGCCGCAGTGGCCGCAGGCGAAGGGGCGCTCGCCGGTGTGGATGCGCCGGTGCTGCGTCAGGTTGGAGCCGCGGCTGAAGCTCTTGCCGCAGTCGCCGCAGCGGTGCGGCCGCTCGCCCCCGTGCGTCTTGCGGTGCTTGGCCAGCGCCGAGCGCTGGGCGAAGGTTTTGCCGCAATCCTGGCAGCGGAACGGCGCCGATTCCGTTGTCGCTGTCGCCATCTCGGTTTTGGTTTTGCTGCTTGGTTCTGGTGGCCCGGCCCACCGGCGTGAACGCGGCGGTGCCGATCCAAATGGGAGCTCACACTGAAACTCTTACCGCACTCGGCGCAGGCGTACGGCCGCTCGCCGGTGTGCACGCGCCGGTGCCGCTCCAGGTCGGAGCGCTGGATGAAGCCTTTGCCGCAGTCGCCGCAGCGGTGCGGCCGCTCGCCGGTGTGGATGCGCCGGTGCTGCGCCAGGTTGGAGCCGCGGCTGAAGCCTTTGCCGCAGTCGGCGCAGCGGTGCCGTTTCTGCGCCTCGGCGTGAAGCCGGCAGCGCCCGGAGCAGCGCCGGGGTTCCGTGGGGTCGGGGCCGCATTCCGAGCAGATGCCGGAGGGGTTTGGGGGGTTTGGGGGTTTTGGGGAGGGGGCAGGGTCGGGGTTGGTCGGGGGGGGAGGTTGGGGAGGGGCTTGGGTGGTTGGAGGGGTTGGGGTCTCGTCGGGGATGATGGCGGTGACGGCGCCTGGAAAGGAATGGGAGAACGTGAATTACAACCAAAACTCTTCCATGGGTTGGGTTGGTGTTGACCGTTGGCCATGGGTTGGGTTGGTGTTGGCCATGGATCCATGGGTTGGGTCGGTGTTGGCCATGGATCCATGGGTTGGGTTGGTGTTGACCATTGACCATGGATCCATGGGTTGGTGTTGGCCATGGATCCATGGGTTGGGTTGGGTTGGTGTTGGCCATGGATCCATGGGTTGGTGTTGACCGTTGGCCATGGATCCATGGGTTGGGTTGGTGTTGACCGTTGGCCATGGATCCATGGGTTGGGTCGGTGTTGACCGTTGGCCATGGGTTGGGTTGGTGTTGACCGTTGGCCATGGATCCATGGGTTGGGTTTGGCCATGGATCCATGGGTTGGGTCGGTGTTGACCGTTGGCCATGGGTTGCGTGGGTGTTGACCGTTGGACATGGATCCATGGGTCGGTGTTGACCGTTGGCCATGGATCCATGGGTTGGGTTGGGTTTGGCCATGGATCCATGGGTTGGGTTGGTGTTGACCGTCGGCCATGGATCCATGGGTTGGGTCGGTGTTGAACGTTGGCCATGGATTGGGTTGGTGTTGACCATTGACCATGGATCCTTGGGTTGGTGTTGGCCGTTGGCCATGGATCCATGGGTTGGGTCGGTGTTGGCCATGGATCCATGGGTTGGTGTTGACCGTTGGCCAAGGATCCATGGGTTGGGTTGGTGTTGGCCATTGGCCATGGGTTGGGTCGGTGTTGACCATGGATCCATGGGTTGGTGTTGACCGTTGGCCATGGATCCATGGATTGGGTTGGGTTGACGTTGGCCGTTGGCCATGAGTTGGGTGGGTGTTGACCATTGACCATGGATCCATGGGTTGGGTTGACCGTTGGCCATGGATCCATGGGTTGGGTTAGTGTTGACCGTTGGCCATGGGTTGGGTTGGTGTTGACCGTTGGCCATGGGTTGGGTTGGTGTTGGCCATGGATCCATGGGTTGGTGTTGACCGTTGGCCATGGATCCATGGGTTGGTGTTGACCGTTGGCCATGGATCCATGGGTTGGGTTGGCGTTGGCCATGGATCCTTGGGTTGGTGTTGACCGTTGGCCATGGATCCATGGGTTGGGTCGGTGTTGACCGTTGGCCATGGATCCATGGGTCGGTGTTGACCGTTGGCCATGGATCCATGGCTTGGGTTGGTGTTGACCGTTGGCCATGGATCCATGGGTTGGTGTTGACCGTTGGCCATGGATCCATGGGTTGGGTTGGTGTTGACCGTTGGCCATGGATCCATGGGTTGGGTTGGGTTGGTGTTGACCGTTGGCCATGGATCCATGGGTTGGGTTGGGTCGGTGTTGACCGTTGGCCATGGATCCATGGGTTGGGTCGGTGTTGACCGTTGGCCATGGATCCATGGGTTGGGTTGGGTTGGTGTTGACCGTTGGCCATGGGTTGGGTCGGTGTTGACCGTTGGCCATGGATCCATGGGTTGGGTTGGTGTTGACCGTTGGCCATGGATCCATGGGTTGGGTTGGGTTTGGCCATGGATCCATGGGTTGGGTTGGGTTGGTGTTGACCGTTGGCCATGGATCCATGGGTTGGGTCGGTGTTGACCGTTGGCCATGGATCCATGGGTTGGGTCGGTGTTGGCCGTTGGCCATGGATCCATGGGTTGGGTTGGGTTGGCCATGGATCCATGGGTTGGGTCGGAGTTGACCGTTGGCCATGGATCCATGGGTTGGGTTGGTGTTGACCATTGACCATGGATCCATGGGTTGGTGTTGACCGTTGGCCATGGATCCATGGGTTGGGTTTGGCCATGGATCCATGGGTTGGTGTTGACCGTTGGCCATGGATCCATGGGTCCTGTTGGCCGTTGGCCATGGATCCATGGGTTGGGTTGGTGTTGGCCATGGATCCATGGGTTGGTGTTGACCGTTGGCCATGGATCCATGGGTTGGGTTGGGTTGGCCATGGATCCATGGGTTGGGTTGGTGTTGACCGTTGGCCATGGATCCATGGGTTGGGTCGGTGTTGGCCATGGATCCATGGGTTGGGTCAGTGTTGACCATTGGCCATGGATCCATGGGTTGGGTTGGGTTTGGCCATGGATCCATGGGTTGGGTTGGTGTTGGCCATGGATCCATGGGTTGGGTTGGGTTGGTGTTGACCGTTGGCCATGGATCCGTTGACCCCAAAAATCCCCAAATTCCACCACAGAATTCCATAAATTGAGTTGATGTTGACCATTGACTTGTTGACCTCCAAAAATTCCCAAAAAACTCCAATTTTTTCCATGGAATTCCATGGGTTGGGTCGGTGTTGGCCATTGACTTGTCGACCCCCAAAATTCCCCAAAAATTCCAATTTTTTTCATGGAATTCCATGGATTGGGTTGATGTTGACAGTTGAGTTGTCGACCCCCAAAATTCCCAAAAAACTCCAATTTTTTCCATGGAATTCCATGGGTTGGGTTGATGTTGAACATTGACTCGTTGACCCCCAAAATTCCCAAAAAATTCCAATTTTTTTCATGGAATTCCATGGGTTGGGTTGATGTTGAACATTGACTCGTTGACCCCCAAAATTCCCAAAAAATTCCAATTTTTTTCATGGAATTCCATGGGTTGGGTTGATATCGACCGTTGAGTTGCCGACCCCCAAAATTCCCAAAAAAACCCCAAATTATTTTGGGAATAATTTATAAGTTTTCAGCATTTTTTGGGGAATTTTTCAGGGAATTTTTTGTGAAATATTTTTAATTTTTCAGCATTTTTTGGGGAATTTTTGGGGAATTTTTTGGGGAATTTTTTGGGGATTTTTTGGGAATTATTTTTAATTTTTCAGCATTTTTTGGGGAATTTTTTGGGGGGAATTTTTTGTGAATTATTTTTAATTTTTCAGGATTTTTTGGGGAATTTTTTGGGGAATTTTTTGTGAATTATTTTAAATTTTTCAGCATTTATTGGGGAATTTTTGGGGGAATTTTTTGTGAATTATTTTTAATTTTTCAGGAATTTTTAGGGGGAATTTTTGGGGCAATTTTTTGGGGTAATTTTTTGTGAAATATTTTTAATTTTTCAGGATTTTTTGGGGAATTTTTGGGGAATTTTTTGGGAATAATTTTTAATTTTTCAGCATTTTTGGGGGAATTTTTTGGGGAATTTTTTGTGAATTATTTTTAATTTTTCAGGAATTTTTAGTGAATATTTTTTGTGAATTATTTTTAATTTTTCAGCATTTTTGGGGGAATTTTTTTGGGAATTATTTTTAATTTTTCAGGAATTTCTTTGGGAATAATTTTTAATTTTCCAGGATTTTTTGGGGAATTTTTTGGGGAATTTTTTGTGATTTTTTTTTAAATTTTTCAGCACTTTTTGGGGGAATTTTTTGGGGATTTTTTGTGAATTATTTTTAACTTTTCAGCATTTTTTTGGGAATTTTGGGGGAATTTTTTGGGGAATTTTTTTGGGAATTATTTTAAATTTTTTAGGAATTTTTAGGGAATTATTTTTAATTTTTCATCATTTGTGGGGGATTTTTTTTGGGAATTTTTGGGGGGTTTTTTTTGAAATTTTTGGGGGGGTTTTTTTTGAATTATTTTTAATTTTCAGGAAAATTTTTAGTGAATTTTTTTGTGAATTATTTTTAATTTTTTCAGGGTTTTTTGGGAAATTTTGGGGGAATTTTTTGGAATTTTTTGTGAATTTTTTTTAATTTTTTCTATTTTTTTTGGGGATTTTTTTGGAATTTTTTTAGAATTTTTTTTAAAATTTTTTAAAAAATTTTTTTTTTCCCCAAAATCACCTCCGTCTTCCGCCCCTGGCGCGGCCCCCGGGCGCCGTTCCCGGGCCCGGGCCCTGCTCCCGCACCAGCTCCCCGCCATTTTTGGGGGGGAAATTTTTTTCCCAAATCCATTTTTCGGGGGGGTTCGTGGGGAAAATCCCATTTTGTGGGGACTTTTTTGGGGAAATTTTTGGGGGGGGTTTTTTTTTGGGGGAATTTTTGGGGTTATTTTTAATTTTCAGGATTTTTTGGGGAATTTTTTTGGGAATTTTTTTTAAATTTTTTTGGGAATTTTTTTTAATTTTTTTGAATTTTTTTTGGAATTTTTAGAGGGGGATTTTTTTGAATTATTTTTTTAAATTTTTCCCGTTTTTTTTTGGAATTTTTGGGGAATTTTTTTTAATTTTTCGGGTTTTGTGGGGATTTTTTTAGAAATTTTTTTTAATTTTTTTGGTTTTTTTGGGGGGTTTTTTTTTGAATTTTTTTTAATTTTTAAGATTTTTTGGGGGATTTTTTAGGGAAATTTTTTTTGAATTATTTTTTAATTTTTCAGCATTTTTGGGGGAATTTTTTGGGGAATTTTTTGGGAATTATTTTTAATTTTTCAGAAATTTTTAGTGAATATTTTTTGGGAATTATTTTTAATTTTTCAGGATTTTTTAGGGAATTATTTTTAATTTTTCAGCATTTTTTGGGGAATTTTTTGGGGGGAATTTTTTGTGAATTATTTTTAATTTTTCAGGATTTTTTGGGGGAATTTTTTTTTGAAATTTTTTAATTTTTTACATTTTTTTGGGGAAATTTTTTAGGGGAATTTTTTGTGAATTATTTTTAATTTTCCACTTTTTGGGGGGAATTTTTTTTAGAATTTTTTGAGAAATTTTTTTAAATTTTTTAAAATTCTTTTTTTCCCAAACCACCTCCGTCCTTGCCCCCCCTGGGGGCCCGCGGGCCGTTTTTCCCCCGGCCCTCTCCCCCACAGCTCCCCCCCAGCATTTTTGGGGGGGAAATTTTTTGGGGAATTTTTTGTGAATTATTTTTTAAAATTTTTTAGCATTTTTTTTGGGAATTTTTGAGGGGAATTTTTGTG
>NW_026992652.1:0-41639 GCF_028769735.1 Zonotrichia leucophrys gambelii
GCTGACAAGTAGATGACCTAGATGAGTCCCCATGACAATTAGTAACAGAATATTGGCTCATTTGTGGAGGTAGAGCCTGACAGGGAATTCCTCAAAAATTAAAGGTGGCCCATGTAGCATCAGACAACTCACTGTGATAGCACCTATCGTTAAAAAAGCCATCAAGAGAAAACACAGAGAAAAAAGATTTGTCCATCATTACAAAGAAAAGTGTAATAGCAATTTCAGACCCTAGGGCCCTGCAAAATGAGTTCTATGAAATTAATTTCTACATCCACTTGCCTCGGGTAAGGCTTTGAAACCATTATAGCGGTTGGGGTGTTGGCTGGAGAAAGAAGACAGTGCTACTTGCATTGCAATTAGTGACATGTTGACTGATGTTGGCACTGTCAGACATGCAACCTTACAGAACAGAGCAGCAATTGATTTTCTTTTATTGGCACATGGACGTGGTTGTGAGGAATTTGAAGGTATGTGTTGCATGAACCTGTCTGATCACTCTGAATCCATCCAGAAAAGCATACAAAAGCTGAAAGATTTGACAGCTCCAATTAAAGAAGATGGTGGGTCATGGTTAGATGATTTGTTCTAAGGATGGAGCTTTGCACCTGGGCTAAGGGGAACTTTGTAGAATAGGTTTCTATGGATTGGGTGTTTTGGTAGTGGTACTAGTAGTAATACCTTGCATACATTGGTGTGTGTGACAAATGATGGACAAAATGATGAAAGAAGTTTTTATCACAAAAGAGAGAGAGGTAGGAAATGGTTTCACAGAGAGTTCTTGAAATCTCACACAGATGGTGGATGAAGGTATAGACATGGAGGGAGGTTTTGAATTAAGACCTTGGAACAGGCGAGACTCTTTTGGAACAATGACTTGTAGTTGCTATGAGACATGACTTTTGCCCTTTGAACTGACTGGACTTTCAAAGCATTAAAATTGCTGTGTTGGAATATAGCAAGGCTTAATGCAAGCAAAAAGGATGATTTAAGCAAGTAATAAGCAGGTATGCTGCAGTAAAGCTATGAAATGCAAGGTAGTTAATAAATGACACATATACAAAGGTTTCTTTTTAGTTGTACTGAGAGGGGGAATTGTGGGAATCCTTCAAATCAGGGGTTTTTGGCAAGCTACAAAAGGCAGACCTCAAAGAAACAAGAACTGTGGTTGGAGCTAAGCAGCAGGCATAGGATTTGTCAGCACAAGAGTTATAGAAGTAGAAAAGTAAGGAGAAATAGAAAAATGGCCTGTGTGTTAGTGCTTGGCTAGAATAACTCGCTAACCTTCAAAAAAGTATCTCTAGCAAGATATTAGGAACTTCTCAGCTTAATAATGGAGCTCAGTGCCTTGTGTTTTAAGGCTTACAAGCCGGTATTGTATTCAAAAGAAGCAAGCACTGTTTTAACAAAAGGTACGTGTGCTTATAGTGGTTGGATAAAACTACTGTCAATATGCTTCTGGTTTGTGTGATTGGTCAAAAAATTTTTCAAGTCAGCTGTGCCATTAAGTTCTTTGCCCTCTGCCACAGATGTGAGCTGCTGGCATCTTCCCATAGTCATACCCAAGTAATGAGACTGATGCTGGAAAACAAACAGCTCGAGGCGCGTTCCTCAGCAGTCCCGTCCCGTTCGTGATTTGTACAGAGACCCCCGGCCGGCAATAGTGTATAGATGTTAAATTACATCCATGATAAATTCATAGGTATTGTTTCATTCATTTTGATACTTTTTCATTTCATATAGATTTATATATTTTAATTCAATCAAGATTTGATTTCTTCCTCCAGCTTGGGAGAGTGAAGAATTACAACAGTGCAAAACCTTCTGCCCACACAGCAGTCAGCCCCCGGGCGTGTGCATGCACACCCACCCACTGCGCTTGCTCTTCTCAGCATCTCGGGGCTGCTGTTTGCACAAAATTGGGATGAATTTAACTCAACAGAGCCACGACTGGTGTGTCCAGCTTGTCATGAACACTCATGTGGCAATGAACAACACAGAGCTTTCAAATACTATGATCACAGGTAATTTCATTCCTGCTGGGCACTGAGGAAGTCTTAAAAGCACCAAAGACACAGAAAATGGGGTGGAAAACACTGGCATCATGGTACTGCTGGTATCCTCATGGAGGAAAATCTCTTGAATTTCTTAAGGTGGCTCTTGGATTTCTTAAGATGGGAGATTTCCAAAAACCAGGAAAATTGCTCAGCACTGGCTGCCCAATTGTGAATAGTTTTCTTGACTTGGCAAAGCTGGGGTGTTAACAATGGACTGCGTCCTTGGTTCAAATCACCTGCCCTCACCTGCAGACAAAAGCACCACCACCAGCAGCAGAAGCTACTTCAGTCAATTTTCTCAAAAAACTCTGTTAAATTTGGGAGAAGAACAGAAAACACATCAGACACTGTGGATTATTGACAAGACTCTGAGGAGCAGTTCCAAAGCAAAGGGCAGCAGCCTCTCTCTGGGCCACTCCTTGTGCTCCAGGGCAGCCGGGCTGCCCTGGCTGCCCAGGACCCTGCGCTCCGCGGGCTCTGCAGAGCTGCACAGCGGGGAGGCAGCTTCGGGCACCTCAGCCCTGGGCAGGAGTGGCTGCTTGCTCTGCAGGGCTGCCTGTGGGCAACAGCAGGGTGCTGGCCTTGTGCTCTTGGCCCTAGCCTGGCCTTGCAGGGCTAATCCTGTTCTCTGTCTCAAATGTGCTAAAGACAGACTTGTTTGTTTCCAGCTCTGCACAGCATTGATGTGCACCGCAAAATACCAAAGGACTAAGGCCTGAACAACAGACCCTGACTGAAGCCTCCACAACAGGACGTGAGCCAAATCTGCTCTCTAGATGATCTTTCCAACCCAATGTTCTACGTATCTGCTCCTTAACCAAGTATTACTGTCAAAAATATTGTTGCCTCCATTCACTGGTGAAGCATGTCTGCATCTTTCTGCATGAGGAAAATGAACAAGGCCACACCTGGCCTTGGTTCCTCCTTGAGCCCTGGGCAGGCTCGATGAGAAAACCAAGAGGAGAATGAAACCAGCTGTCCCCAGCAGAAGCTCTGGCACATTGCTCGTCCAGCACTGTCAGAGCCGGGCTACTGTCACAGCGCACTCGGGAGCCTCGTGGCCGGCAAAGGTGGAGGCACCGCAGCATTTCCCGGTTCCCGGCCGTGGCTCTGCAGGGCTTGGCTGGGACAGCTTCCCCCAGCTGATGTGCGGCACTGGATGAAGGGAAAGGCATTGTGGTACCTGGTGATGTATCTTCCTTAATAAACAGAGGCACCCTTTTGCAATAATGCTGAGGTGCATTGCTTAGCTTATCCTTTCCTGACTCTTACTTGCGCTTTTGCATTACAGTAAATTGCACTGTTCCTTCAGCTGGTGTCTCTGTCTGCATCTCTGACCCTCCCCAACATCAAAACAAACACACAGCCAGTTTAGCACGAGACCTGCCTCTCTGCCAGCCCATCTCTTGGCAAACACCCCTGGTGGCCATCTCCACAAATGAAATTCCCACTTTGCAACTTCCTTTTCTGCAGGCAAGTGAGGAAAGGAGCCACTCCCAATTCTGGACACCTCAGAAAACCAGCTGCTTTTAGCAGTCACAACCCTGAAATATTAACCTCCTTCCTTAAGCTGCCGCAGGAAGCTCCCACCAAGATCGTTTTGTCCAACGATACCCACAGAAGAGCTGGAGAAGGGAGGAGATTGAAACACAACTGCTTCAGAGTTTAAACCTGCCTTTATCAAATGAGAACACACCAACCTGTCCCAAAGGGAAAGCAGGCAGGAACGAGAAGCTCCTCTCCCACAACAGCAAACTCTGTGCTTCCTTCTGTTCCAGCTGGAGAGTGGAGGCCATGGGCTACACCTCACCTTGGGAAGGAGCCCTGGGAATAAGCCTGATCTGGGAGGGCAAAAAAAGGAGCTCTCCAAAAAGCAGGAAAAGATTCTCTGGAAGGTATGGATGATGACAGTATTTCTGCAGAAAAGTGAAAAAAGGGATAATTGAAGCATTTCAAGAAGTGCCCAGACTGCAATTTATTTGCCAGTACGCCAACCCCAAAGTCTCTGTGGTGTGTCAAGAAGGTCAGGAATGAACCTGCAAGGCTTGGATAAACATCATTGGTGTTGTTAGCCTTAAGAAACACATAATCCCATAAGCGATTATATGCAGGTTCTTTTATTAAGACCTCTGGGTTTCAGGAGTATTCAATTCAAATCTGACTCCAACCATATATTTGAGATGATCATGCTTTTATATTCTATCATTACATAACTTCCATGTTAATTATTAAACTTTTATTGTTCTATTGTATACATAGACTTCAGCCAAGCATAGCCCTCCCTAAATTTCCAATATAGTTTTTCATGATTCTTCTTATGACTATATAATAGTTATATTTAATTACTAAACGATCATCACATCTAATAAGTATATAATTTCCATAGTGCTTACGCAGGTGCAGTTGATCTGGGAAAACACAAAGCCTAACATTTACCGATTCAATCTTTTACATTTTCCAGGGCTCCACTATCAGTGTGTGTCCCCCAGAGCACAAGCAGCTCCCCAACAAGACTAAGGGATAAAGCTTCCCCTTCAGCTCCCCACAGCAGCTCTAGGGAGTCTCTTTCCATTGCAAGATCTCCTTTGTCAGTCTACAGTGACAGGAGTTGGCTGCAAGAGGCATTTGCATTGGAGCTCTCCCCAGATGGGGGGAAGAAAAGAAAAAGGTGATTCATGAGGAAAGAAAATAGCAACGCTGTTTGGGAAGACACCAGTGTCAGTTCGCTACAACTCTAGGCCAGAAATGCTTTGAAGACAGCAACATCCATCCACGGGGCAGCACTTTGGCTTTGATATCCATGCTGACAAAATTGCTGCCCCTTCCTGCTGCTTTAGCTGACTCCAAATCACGAGAAATCCACCAACTCTGCCAAAGACAGGAGGACATGCTGAGATGAAACCAGCTAGTCTGCTAAAAAGGAGTCCAAACTAATGTTTTCAAAGTCCCACTTTTCATCCTTTCCGCAGCCAAGCCAGAGCAATGTCCTTCCTCTCTGTCCCCGATGGTTACCCAGGCATGGGATGCAGCGTGGGGACAGAGCCTGTCACTGCTCCCAGTGCCCTGCCCTGCCCCTCCCTGCCTGCCTTGCCCTTCCCTGTCCTGCTGGAACCTGCCGTGCTGTGCCGTGCCGAGCCGAGCCCGGCCAGCGGTCACGCATTTCGGGAATGACCCTCCCCTGTGCTGGCCGCCATTGTAATGAACATACCACTTTCCAACACTGACTAGTTAGAGAGTCTTTGTCCGTGATTTTCAGTTTGAACAATTCAGGGAGCTTTTGTTTTCCCTGACAGAAGTACAGTTGCTGGCAAGGGAAGCACACCCAAAGACCAACAGTGACCCAGCCTTCCCTTTGCTTCCCTTTTCCTTCCCTCACTGCTACACAGCGCTCTCATACCACGACCTCAGTGCTGCCTCACCTGAGCATTTAGAGCTGCCTCCACGCCACTCCAGGCGAAGTGCAGGTGCTCAGGATTCTGAGGTTTTCCTAGCTTCTTGGGAGAAGGTGTTTGTTTCACCTGGACTTCTTGGGGTTTCATCAGAGGAACCAGGAACAAGCAAATTTCATCTCCACTGTGAGCTCCTCAATCTGCTTGTTCCCATGGAGCTTAAATGCCAACCTGAGCTCATCGTTCCTCTGGTACCCAGAGACCATCACAACCCTTCCATGGCCTGTCCAGAGAGGAGCAGCTGCACATCTTCAGAGCAGCACTTGCCAGCCCGCAGCCCATCAGGGAGGGAAAGAGCTTCTACCCTTGCTTTCCAAGCAGCTCCTGGTTAATGACCCTTTCAAGTGTTTTCCTGCAGTGCTCTATCATGGGTAGATCTCAAGGGAGAAGCAGGTAGAAAGGGTCAATTTGCCTAGGAAGGGGGACTTTGAAAACAGAAAGATTCTCTGCCTCATTTTCCTGTCCTTGCTGCAGATTTGGGGGGGTGTTCTGGGCATTTTGCAGACAGACTCTCTGTAGGGGTACGAGGGCAAGGTGAAAGATATTGTCTAACAAGTGGTCAGTGTTAGGTGCACTCTCCTCTTTCTTTGAATGAAGCCAAACTGGGACTCTGATAGCACATTGCAGATGTTTAAGACTGCCTGCCCTGCAAATCAAGCCGTGCCATTGAAATGAGCTCTGTGTCCCCCAAAAACAGCTGCAGCAGACAAATACGGCCTCACTCTCAAGGCTGTTTATAGAATAAACTCACAGTACAAGTTTAGCATGCATGTCTACAGATCTGGGCTCTTCCTGGGTGAATCCATTTTCTGTGGTCTTTTGTGATGAGAAACCAAATGTAGCCAAATCCCAAAGCCGCTGGGAAGATGCACAAAGCTGTGATTCTAGGGTGTCTGTGTGTGTGTGTCTCTCTGTGTGTGTCCATATCAGATTTCCAGTCCATGCTTTAATCTATGTACATGTCAATTTGGATAAATATTTTGAAGAGGAAGAACTCACTCCTCCAATCCCCTGGGAAGTCTGAATACATTTCTGGAACAGAGGTTGCTGTGTGCTTCCTGTGATGTTTGATCCAAGGCAGCACTAGAGCTCTGCATCCCAACGACACATTTTGGAGCCTGACCAATGTGTTTGGATTCTTGCAGCCAGGCCAGACACTGCAGCCGCCAGCACTCCAGCTGCCAGCGCAGGTTCTGCAGCATGGACAGCCACAGCTGGCTGTGGAATACTCCTGGGAAAGAGGAATTGCCACTGCCGGATCTGGACATGGTGCTTGAGACACTGGAGGAGATGTTTTCTGCCTCTGCTTGGGCAAGTGCATTGGACAGGGAAGAAATAGGCTGGACTGAGAATTTGTTAATGTTGTTACATGGCTGAGAAGGCAAAGCTTCTTGAGTTCAGCTGTGAATGGACAAGGAAGGATTTGCCTGGTAAAGCATGACTTCCTAAAGAAGAGGGAATGAAAATGTCATCCATGAGTAAGGATGGAAAGGTGTGAGCCTGTGTTGGCCAAGTTTGGGTGCTCCTTTTGCTGGGAAGAACCCCTGATGCAGGAGCATTTGTGGTGAGGAAGCGGAAGCTTTGTAGGTTCTAAGAGGCTTTGTTTGATGGGAAAGAAGAGAAGAGTGTTTGGAGAAGTGGCACTGAAGGCCCAGTGTCCCGTGCAGGGAGGGGCATGGCAGAGGTGCCTCTGTTGCAGCAGCAGATGTGGGCTGTGCCTCTTTTGGGTGGGAAGGCCAAGGCAAAGCAAGGGCTGGGCTGCAGCTGCTGCTGCTGTGTGAGCCCTGCCGTGCGTGCGGGCGCTCCCAGAGCCGTGGCTGGGGCTGGGCTGCAGCTGCAGCTTTCTTGTCCTCTCAGTAAGCTGCTGCCTGCAGTCCAGTTTCCATCGGGGAAATCCTCAGCTGGGCAAACTGGCCAGTCTTGCTGTCCATGTTGCAGAGCTCTTTCCCCTTGCTCTTGGGCATCTCTGTGGGAAGAGATGTGTGTTCCCATGCTGTCCCTGGCAAGCTGCAGCCTGGATGAGACTGCTGTGCTCAGGGCTGTGGATGAAGGAGCACATCCCTGTGCCAGGAGCAGGCAGGACTCCTGCTTAGCAGCCATTCCATGTGTTCAGTGTCACCCCCATGTTCAACACTGTCAGCTCTGACAGCTTTTGGACTGTGTTTGAGAAGTCAATTTTTCTGACTGTTGAAGTGTCGACGGAAGGAGACCAGGACATCAGTTTGATCATCACAGGCCCGATTTTATTGATCAGCACAGCGGGTTAAATACAGTTCGTAATTAACTTCATGCATATTGCAAAAGTTGAGCTCAGGATTGGTTAGTTACATATCAGCAGTTACACCTACTTTTACATTCCTATGGTCCTACTTTTGATACTTTCTACATATTCTTAGGAGATATTCAGGACTAATCTCTACTCCCTTTCTCCATGTTGCAGCAAGGCCACTGATTGCAAGCTGCTGACATCTCCTTTCAGCTTGCTGACTGCTGATTTCTCAGCTTGACCAGTGGCAATATGTCAGCATGGCCTTTCTCAGCTAACCAACTATTAATAAAGCTCTCCACATTAAAGCTCTCCACATTTCCTCCGTTTTCTTCTTGTGCAAGGAAATTAGCTTGCCAGGTTTTTGCTATTGTACGGCTGACCATGTTTTGAATGCAATTAAAAACACAAGGCAAAATCAGCAAAAACAGTAAAATTACACCCAGCAGTCCTATAGCATAGATCACAAGGTTTCTTAGCCACGGTCCAAGTCCTAGCTTTTAAGCCATTCGTCGATTCCTAAACCTTCTTCTTCCTTCAGATTGTGAAGTCCCTGTTGTAGTTCTTTTATCTTCTGTGAATGGACACCGAATGGTCAGACAGATTCATGCAACACATTCCCTCAAATTCTTCACATCCATGTCCTTGTGCTAAAAGCAAAAAATCTATGGCAGCTCTATTTGCAAAACAGCATGGTTAACACTCTGCACATCTGTGGTTAGCATGTCTAGGATTTGTGATGTCTTGTTCAGTTCACTCTTTGCCCAGCACCCTAATTGCTTTGCTAAATTCATAGCCTTATTGGCAGATCCTCCTGGCAAGATAGTTGAAACAACCACTTGTTTGAATGTGCCCCAAAATTGTGGATCTCCTATCGAGCTGCAGTCTAAGTCATGTATGCTACGTCTCTTTCTGTTTGAATTTTGACTCAGCTGCATTAGCAAGGACACATTAGGATGAAACAATGACAATTTTCCCAAATAACAGGGTCCACCCTGTGGTCTAGCTGGTATGCCATTCCACGCCCTGTCTCCGCAAATTAAAAATATTCCTGTGGGTAATTTCATTGGTACAGTGATCTTTGTGCTGTTACATGTACTGTAATGCTGCGGAGCGATTTCACTCACATTCAGGAATGAATCTAGGGTGGCCCATGTTTCTTTTGGTCGGTTTGAAGACTTAAAGCTAAACCATCCACCAGCTGTAGTGTTAGACAAACTGGCGTTTGTACTGCCAAAAAGGTCCAATTCCTCAGGAGGAGAATGCAAAGAGGTGTTGAGTGATTGGATTAGTAAACATTGACGATAGCCATCACTCTGACCTGCAGTATATCCTTGTTGCTCTGGCAATTTAATGTTTGACATGCTAGGCATACATAAGGTCTGATTTTTTATCAAACTGCAAAATTCTCCAGGAGACCATACCGGAAGTCCCACCAGACACGTTCGAAATGGGTTAGTGACTCCTCCAAGACTAAGACAAAGTGATGATTGGTTAATTTGGTTAGCAGTGTTACCCATAAATTTTTTCTTGGCTGACTAAAACGTGTTATTTCTACTGCTTCACCTATTACAGCATTAAGCAATATAACAAGAACAAACCTCATTTTTTGTGAGATAAGTTTGAAGGCAAGTTAGCTTTTCCCCTTTTTGCCTTCTTTTTCTTATCTATCTTCAAACTTGCTGCTCCTATTGTTACTGGTCCTGTCCACTCGCAAACTCAATTTCTGCAATTCTTCAATGCAGTGGTCTAGTGCACTTTCAGGATTCCCCGTGAAGGGTCCAACAATTGAGCCTGTGTTAAAGGTACTACTTTTCTACACCTTACAGAGATTATGCGCGATTTACTCTGAATCTCAGTTCTCCTCTCAAAACATTGTACTTCCATCGATAATAAGCAAGAATTTTTTGTTCAGGAGACTCATAAAGACGTAAAGCTTCATACGCATTTATCCCTGTTTGTCTCCTTAATTCAAGTTGCCAATTCTCTCTCCTCCGCTGCTCAAAATAACAAGGGTGACACCACAAATCACACATTAACGATTGTTCTAACCAAAAATTCTATCACAACCCCCACAAAGCAGGGCTACCCAAGCAGCACAATGTGGATCTGACAGGCATAGCAATGTTCCTTTGATGGATTTGTTAAACGAAAAGTTGATAATGATTCAGCAAAATCAACCAGTTCCTGGATTGTCCAACAGTAGGGTGACAGTGCTATGTGCTCCACTCCCGAGTATCCCCTCAGCTGTATCAGTAGCGGTCGAAGGACCAAAAGCAGTTTCTTCTTCAGTCGCTCCTTGTCCTCCTCCGTGAGGTGGTCCACCAAGCCTGCATCAGAAGCAGGTTTAGTCCACTTAGCAGGCACCCACAGAGGCCCTGTAGGTGAGGAAACACAAAGATATCCCCGACCCCAATATAAATACTTTTGCAGGTTTTTCCCATAATCCTGTACTGGGGTTCTTATACCTAACCCAGACCTCTGTTTCCCTAGTACTTTCCTGACCTGACCTTGGATGATGTTTGATTGCAGGAGGGGCATCATCTTCCCCAAAAATACATAAATGATTAATTACATACAACACCTTAGCCAGACATGCTTGTGGATCTCTCAAATCCTGATGTTTTCAATATATTGCTTAAGGGTACCGTTTGCTCTTTCCACTATTGCCTGTCCGGTAGGGGAGTGTGGAATACCTGTCACATGCTTAACCGACCACTGATTCAGAAATTTTTGAACTCTAGCACTCACATAAGCCGGAGCATTATCTGTTTTAATACTTTTTGGAACTCCCATGACAGCGAAGCAACTTAACAGGTGTCTGATAACATGTATAGCTTTCTCTCCTGCTTGAGCTGTAGCCCATATATAATGACTATACGTGTCTATAGTGACGTGCACACATTTGACTTTACCAAATCTGGCAATATGTGTAACATCCATTTGCCATTTCTCATTTATTTCTAAACCCCGAGGATTGACTCCAATGCCTAAACCTATTCCACCATTGTGATAACTACATGTGGGACATGCTCTAACAATAGCTTTGGCTTCTGACAAACTCAATTCAAATTGTTTTGCTAATCCTTTTGCATTTTGATGATATCTACTATGTGCTTCTCTGGCCAATGTATGCTTATCAATAGGACAAGAGTTATCAATGGGTAGAGTAACCAATTTATCTGCACGTTCATTTCCTTCTCCTAAACCTTCAGACCATTTATGGCTCCTGATATGAATCACAGAATACGCTGCGTTTCTTTCCCGTAGAGCTTTCCTTAATTGTACCAACAACTCATACAATCGTTTATTATTCACTTCCTTAATTGCTGCTTCCTCTATTCGTTTGGCTACTCCTGCAACATACATAGAGTCTGTAACCACATTTAAAGGTCCCTGTAGGTTGGATACTGCCCATACTACTGCCAACAATTCCAAAGTTTGTAAACTATCCGCAGGGTCTGCTGTGATGATTTGATGTTTCCATTGTCCTTTTTCTTGCCAAGTGACAGCAGCACGCCTTGACTTCTTTCCTGCATCGGTAAAGGCTGTAATAGCTCCTTCTATAGGGCGTTCTTCTCTCAAGGGTCGAGTAATCCAGTTCCATTCTTTCATCCATTGCAAAACTCTAGGCACTAATTTGCTGGTATCCACTTTTGCAGATGATGTCAATAATGCTTCCTGTAAATCCTTTGAGTTAATCAGGTACCAGTCCAAGGTTTCTTTTTCCATAGGCAGTCTAATGGTAGCAGGTTCTCTACCATCCACTTCAAGAATTCTGAGACGCCCCTTTTTGATTAATGCAGCCAATTGTTCAATTTTTGAACATATTGTTTTCTTATGCTGTAATGGTGGAGACAACCATTCCAACACCTGTATCTCCCCCGTTTTCTCCTGTTGTTGAGAGAGAGCACCAAGCAGGTGGCAAGGGCTATTCCAGATAGTAAGGTCAATAGGGTGGTCGAGTTGTCGACGAGACACGTACCTCTGTTGTACACAGTCACTGATTTGTTGCAAGGCAAGACGATGCTCCTGCGTCAGGCATACAGGAGTAGTAGGGTCAACACCTTTCAACAAAGGCCGCAGGGTTTCTAACAAATGATTCGGTATTCCCACAATAGGCTTTAGCCACTGTAAGTCCCCCAGTAATTTCTGTGCATCATGTAGAGTCTTAATGTCCAGTTGTAACTCCAATTTTTGAGGTATCACTTTTTGATCCATCAAAGTCCATCCCAAATATTTCCAGGGCTTTGTAGTTTGAATTTTCTCTGAAGCAATATCAAGTGAATATGAAGCAAGGGTATTTCTAATAATGTCAATCTGCAAAGAGGAAAATGGTTGTTGCTGTGCAAATAAGATATCATCCATATAATGATATATTATAGTAGCTGGCCATCTGCGACGTAGTGGCTGTAATGCTGCATCAACATAAAGCTGACATAAAGTCGGGGAATTCCGCATGCCCTGTGGCAAACAAATCCATTCAAATCTTTTATCTGGTTCTCCACGATTTATTGCTGGTAAAGTAAAGGCAAATCTTTTTGCATCATTAGGATGCAGGGCAATGGTGAAGAAACAGTCCCTTAAGTCGATGATTAAGAGTGGCCAGTGTTCTGGAATCATAGCTGGATTAGGAAGACCAGGCTGTAAGGCCCCCATAGGTTCCATTTGATCATTTACAGCCCGCAAATCATGTATTAAACGATATTTCCCTGATTTCTTTTTGATCACAAAAATAGGTGTATTCCAGGGGCTCGTGGAAAGTCGTAAATGTCCCTTTGAATATTGTTCCTCCACTAATTCATGAGCATGCATAAGGTTTTCCCCTTTTAGAGGCCATTGCTTAACCATCACCGGTGTATCTGTTTTCCAGGTGAGTGGAATGGGGAAAGTCCAAGCAATGGCAATTACCCCAAAGGGTGCTGATTAGTTAACACCACTCCCAGTTGTGTTAAAATGTCCCTTCCAATTAGGCAGGAGACTGTAGGAGGCAGTTGCACAATTGAAAACACAGCAGATATTTGTTGATCCTCAATGGACACAGACAAAGAAGGTGACCTGCTTGCCAATGTAAATCCTCCTACTCCGGTGAGCATGTTTGCTGATGGGAATAGAGGCCAATGCTGTGGCCATGCCTCTGGAGAAATAATGCTGGTATTTGCTCCTGTATCCAATAATCCATAAAGGGTTATGCTTTCATGCCCATAAGTAACTGTGACCTTTTGCTTTGGTCTGTTTTGTAAATCCACAGTTAAAAGTGTAACACCAGTGGAGCCAAAACCTTTTTCATCCCGTGCTTGTTCAGTAAATGGTTGTATTCCAGAGGTCATTTGTGATAGTGGTATCAATTGTGCAATACGTTGTCCTTTTGCAATTTTAATTGGAGGATAGAGGGTGTAAGCCATGATTTGTATTTCCCCTGTAAAGTCTGCATCAATAACTCCAGGCAAAACAAATAATCCCAACATAGTTGTAGAAGAGTGTCCTAATAATAATGCTCCACATGTTTGTCCATTTAATATAAGAGGACCCTTTACTCCAGTTGGTATTTTCTCAGGAAGATTGGTCATTATTATTATTTCTATTGCGGCAGATAAGTCCAAACCGAGGCTCCCTGTTGTTGCGGGTTGCAGGCAGGAGGTGGCTGCGATGTCGCGGCAGCTGGTGCCGGTGTCTCTGATGTCACGGCAGCAACTTGTGTCTGGGCGCGGCCCCCGTGAAACGCGCTCTGCTGACAGTTTCCCGACCGCCGTCTACAAGCTGTGCTGTTGTGGGAGCTGGATCGGCAGTGTTGACACCATACACCAGTTGCTCTGCAGGCTCGGCGTGTGTGTCCCTCAGAGCCGCACCGGTAGCACTTGAGAAATGGCTTTGAACCTCCTTGCGTGAATGAGCCGCTTCGGAGAGGAGCAAGGGCAGCTAACACCTGATTCTGAGCAGCTAACACCTGATTCTGATTAGACTCTGCCTGCTTTTGTAACCCCAATCCTAACTCCTTTATAGCATCTACTAGAAATGCCTGTGAAGCAGTTGGCATTAATGCCATTCGCTCTAATGCTTCCTCAATGGTCCAATTTGCACCCAAAGTAGATAATACTCTTTGGGTTGCTGGATTACTATTTTGAAGGGCACACTGCTTCAATATCGCCCCCTTAAGGTAGTCTGCCACACCGGCCCGATCTATAGCAGCAGCCGCCCTATCGATAAAATTTCCAAATGATTCTTCTCTACCTTGCTTAATACCCATATAAATTGGTAATCCCCCTGGCTCTTTAACCATATCTATCGCTGTACGCATCAATCTCATAGTCTCTCTAAGCTTATCTGGTCCCAATATCATCTGTGCCTCTGTACGCAGAAATGCTCCTAATCCCATAAGTTCATCCACTGTCACTCCATGCAATGGATCTCCCGGAGCCCGTTGTACAGCAACTGACTCATTTACTAATGCTTGCCAATGTGCATTAAACAATAATTGTTGATGCTGAGTAAATATTAAACGCACTATCCCTTTTAAATCATTTGGGCATAAAATCTGAGTGTTAAAGATATAATCTAACATTTGCTTAACAGGTTCACTTTTTACACCAAACTGACTAACTGTAGAACGTAGCTGAGCTAACAACTTCCAATCTAAGGCAGAATATGCTGCCACATTATGCATTAAATTCCCCTGTGCATCATATTGTGGTGTATATGTAACTGGACATGCAAGACTAGAAGCAATTTCTACGGCTTCACTATCTCCCATTTGCATCACCTCTTTTGCCAAAGCAGACCAAGCTTCCCTCCTTTGTTTAGCCATTTCCCCCCATAGATCACGGTGTGCCCCTGGGATGGGAGCTGGCTCTTTGGAGGTGCTATGCTGCTGGCATTTTAGTGCAGGCGCCGAATTTTCGCCTTGGGAAGGCAGTAAAGCAGAGGCTGGCTCGTGCGGGGGAAGCGACCCCCCCGCTGGAGCTGTCTGTGAAGCCGGGGCCGGCCCGAAAGAAGCTGGCTCACGCGGGGGAAGCGGCCCCCCCGCAGCTGCAATCGGAGTTTGCTCAGGCAAAGCCGGCGCGCGCGGGGGAAGGAGCCCCCCCCCGCCGAAGCAGACAGTGAAACCGGAGCTGGCTCGAGCAGAGCTGGCTCGTGCGGGGGAAGCGGCCCCCCCGCTGGAGCTGTAACCGGAGCTGGCCCGCTCGGGGGTAGTGGCAAAGGCAAAGCTGGCGGCGGAGGCAGAGCTGGCTTGCTCCCACCCCCACCATCCGACCCGCCTGAAGCCGGCAGTGGAGGCAAAGCTGGCTTGCTTTTACCTCTCCCACCCGGCTCGCCTTCCCCCTCAGGCAAGGGAGGGGCAGACGGTTCCGCACTTTCTAAAGACATGTCCTCAACACCACTATGCTGGGGATTTTTAGGCATAAGTATCTTAGTTACAGAAGGTGCTAAAGGGTCATCCTCACGACCATATCCTATATTCCTCTTATGAGCTTCTGTAGCCCTTTCTGCTGCCTTTCTCTCAGAGACCTGCTGAAGCAATGCATTATACACCACCCGCCATAATTTCCCGAACTTTTTAGCTGATTTATCGCCATCTAACACAGAGTCCATTAACACCTCTCCAAAATTTTTCCACTCTGAAAGCTCATGTACTGTATGTGGGTTAGTAAACATACCTATAGAATGACCATAAGCTAACAACCCCGGTAATTCCTTTTTTAAATCTATCTCTTTTACCCCTCGCTTTTCTAAATATGAAGAGAATAAATCATATGCCGCTTGCCTATCCATACCTATTCAGCGCGCGCTGTTTTGCAGCTCCCAGACTTCGGCGGCACGTAGAGACTTGAGCGATCCTCAAGGGTGCTTTTTATAAATAATCCAGTCTTTGTAAATAATCCGGCACCGTCCCGCTGCAAGGACTCTCACCCAACTTCCGGACCGTGGCGAGTTCCCTTTTTTCTTTGTAATCCGAGAAAAAAGGACAGGGGTTTAACGTTGCCGCATCGTTGCCCGCAGCGTTGCCCGCATTCTCCACCATTTGTCGACGGAAGGAGACCAGGACATCAGTTTGATCATCACAGGCCCGATTTTATTGATCAGCACAGCGGGTTAAATACAGTTCGTAATTAACTTCATGCATATTGCAAAAGTTGAGCTCAGGATTGGTTAGTTACATATCAGCAGTTACACCTACTTTTACATTCCTATGGTCCTACTTTTGATACTTTCTACATATTCTTAGGAGATATTCAGGACTAATCTCTACTCCCTTTCTCCATGTTGCAGCAAGGCCACTGATTGCAAGCTGCTGACATCTCCTTTCAGCTTGCTGACTGCTGATTTCTCAGCTTGACCAGTGGCAATATGTCAGCATGGCCTTTCTCAGCTAACCAACTATTAATAAAGCTCTCCACATTAAAGCTCTCCACATTGAAGGGCTTTGGGTCCCAGAGTTGTTGTTAGGAAGAAAGGGATGAAGTGTGAGAGCCGTGGAGTTGTTGGACCAGGTGTTTTGTGTAAGTGGTGAGAAGGGTTTCTTCCTTTCTGTTTCTCTTTCAAGGGGAATATTAATGCTACCCCTGAGTCTTCAGGAGGGGAGCCTGTGGACAGAGCTGCAGCAGAGGGAGCTTTGCCTGGCACCGAGAGCCGCAGGAACAATTCCCAGGAGCCCGAGGAGCTTGGTAAGGACAGAGCCCCCACTGGTTTAGAGAGGGGTGAGATGGCTGCTCTGAGCCTGCCTCTGGCAGTGAGGGAGATGAGAAGGGTTTGAGTTCCTGTCTGCAGGCTTGGTGCTTCCTGGTGCCTTGAGTTCAAATCCTGCACGGGCACAAGCTGCCTGAGCCCTGCCCTCCACGCTTCTGCAGAGGCTCTGACACTGAGTCCTGTGCTGGGGCAAGAGAGCAGGGAATAAACCTGACCTTGTGGCAGTTGTGTCACCAAGCCAGGTGTCCCAGTTTTGTGCTGATGTCCGTGGATAAGTTTGCTGCAGGATGTCAGTGCTCTGGAGGCAACCCTGAGTGACTCTTGAAGCAAGAGAGCAAAAGCCCAGAAAAAGGTCAGTGTAGAAATTTGAGCTTTTTGTCTCCAAGCATTAAATCCATTTAGTGCCAGTCTGCCGATAGCTGTAGTGAGATACATTAAAAATACAAGCAGCAGAAGCTCTGAGGCCAAGGAAATCATTAGTCACAAATCCAGGAGCTCAATGAAAATCTGAAATCACCCCTTAAAATCAGTGAGAACTAAAGGAGAGAGAGAGCACTTTGGGTCTGCATCCTTGAGCAAAGCTGGTGCTGCCTGCAGTCCTGTTAGGGAGCTCTTTCCTTCACAGCTGTGAGAAACAGAATTCACTGCTTAGAATTATTAAAAGTTTAATACTAATAGGACAAAAAAGACAATATTTGCAGCACTGTGGTGCTCGGGGCTAACACCCAAACAACACCTAGTGCTAAGTGACAGTGTTAGCTTTATGCTGTTACATTGCTGAGAGGCAAGTATATTCATGTGTTTCATGAATTTTTCAAGCATTCTGGGGACTTTTCTGATGTTTTTGGAACTCCTTAGTTTTACTGCTTGGTACTCAGGTTTACTGCATGACATCCTTTGCATCAGGTCAACATATTTTATTTCTGCTTGTGTCTCCTGATGTTTCACATCCTCTGATAAGGCTTTAGTAGGTTCTCCCTAAATTTCACATGGTATTCTCTAATTGTCCTCTGGTGCTCTGGTTTGTGTCAGGGTTATTTTATCACTTGGACAGGTTGGTCAGTGGACAGCCTTACACTGATTTTAGTTACATACATGCCTTTTTTCCCCGTTATGTTTTGCTAGGGTCTATAACACAATACATTCATCACACAATTGTTTCCATAAGCGATGCATAGGTATTATATTCATTACGCTACTGTTTCTATGAGCAACACAGTGCAAACTTCAGCTGATAGATTCTATTATATTACAAGCAGCTAAAAGAGTTCTAACTGATGCTATTTCTAAATACTTATAATCACTAACAACGCCCATAAGCTAATACATAAATGCCTAAGCCAAAATTACCTGGTCATTTGTCACCCAGCTGTTCATCCCAGAGCTGGTGGTTGTTTTGCAGGAGCTGTGGCTCACTGCAGAGGGCAGGTTGTAGATGGCAGGGAACGGTGCTAGTTCATAACTCAGCTCCCAGCACCTTCAGCTTCAGCCATTTCAGTGAGGACTGAGGTCTCTCTGTCAGCACAGAGAAAGAACCAGGCTGGGCTTCTTTGTGGCAGCTGGGTCTGTCTGTGTTTCAAGCTCTCATGGGGGCCCTGGGCCCTGCGAAAGTATCCCAATACACTGAGGGCTTTCAGTGTATTGGGATACTTCAAAACTTCAGAAGTTATAAACTCTTGGAAGGAGTCTGGCTCTTTGAAGAGCAGGCTTCAAATTGCCAAGTGAGATTTTGCCTTTCGGCTCATCTTTTACAGACTTTGATAGAAGGACAGTTACTTCCAAAGAGACAAATGATGCAGAGGCCAATATTGACCCAGTGTTCCCATTGCTTCCCAGACTTCCAGCTAATCTGCCTTGCCAGGAGGGCTTCCCTGCATGGGAAGAAGGACCAGAGGTAGAGCTTTTGAGCATCAGACGGGTGGAACCCCTTAGTGTACACATAGATTTATAGATTTCTACAATTCTCTTTCTATATCCACATAGCTGCATTTATAGATTTACAGAGGTGTGTTTATATGTGCATATATGCACATCTATATAGTTTAATTGATCTATATTGTTATAGATGGGAAAGAATTAGTTACATTTCTAGATTTTGAGATCTACATTTATACATTAATAGAGTTATATTTAGATGCCTACATTTAGACGCCTACATTTAGATGCTTAAATTTAGATGCTAAGATATAGATCTAGAAATATGCTTAGTTATTTAGTTAGAGGTATGTGGAAGTTTAGATGCATAGATTGATCTGTGTAAGCCTAGGCTGCATTTTTACCTCTCTTCCCCCTCAGCTGCCTTTTTCACCTCTCGCCCCCGGTGCCCCCTGTGTCCCCTGTCCCTGTGCTGGCTCCGAGCTGGCGGCCGGGCCGGGCGGAGCAGCACTTCCAGCCCCGGCTGTCCCTGGAGCGGTGGGAGCAGCCGCTGGCCCCAGGCACTGTCCCCTGAGGAGCTGCTGAAGGACGGTGAGACAGAGGGGGCTGAGGGGGCTCAGGGGGCGGTGGCGCCGAAGGGACGCTGACCCTGAGCTGCTGCTGGGGCTGAGGGCTGTGGGGCAGCCGAGGGCCATGGTGGCACTGAGGTGACAGGGAAGTGGCACAGGCTGACAGGCCAAAACTTCCCATGCATTTCTTCATCAATCTGCAGAAATGTTAGGTAAACAATTTGCTATTCCCTTTACTGATGCTTCTAGTATTGCGTGATCCTGTCCTGACCGGTCAAGGAGATGGCATTGGTTTAGGCACGGTGTTAGCCCTAGGGGTACTCAGCCCTTGCAGTTATGGCAAATGGATGTAACTCATGTAGAAGAATTTGGTCAGGAATAATTTGTACATGTTTGCATTGATACCTATGCTTGTGTTTTATAGGGTACTCCCTTAACAGGTGGGACGTCATGTTGAGAAACTTTTGTACAATTGCTTTCCTATATTAGGTATCCCCTTAGCAATTAAGACTGACAATAGTCCTGCTTCGTGTTCCTTAAGCCTCAAAGGTTTCTGTAATTTATGGGGTATTTGACATGACACTGGTATTTCTCACAATCCTACTGGACAGGCAATTATTGAGCGTGCCCATCAGATATTCAAGGACATGCTGCAAAAACAAAAAGGGGGAATTCCAGGGTTATCCCCTGAGGAAAAAACAGCTAAAGCCAATTTTGTGCCTAATTAGCTCAGAACAACGGGAGATAGGGAAGATGCACCTATTCTTGTGCATCATGCCCTCACACATAATCCAAGGCAGGAATTGCCTGATGGCATTCAGGTCATGTTCAAAAGTCCAGGAACAGGGGTGTGGCAAGGACCAGCTACAGTCAAATGAAGAGGAAGAAGTTCTGTGTGCTTACTTACAGATAAAGGCATTTGTTGGATTCCAGCCACGTGGACCTTCACTTCCCTCATAAGTTGTAAATCAGATAGAAAATGCTTGATAGTTGTGCATGTAAGCCATGGCTTAAGGTTCATTGTATCAAGTGTATCTAAAAAACTTGGAGACAATTTTGTGAAGAACATAATTGTGTAGTGGTCCGAGGGAAAAAGCAAAAATTTAAGCCTATCAATCTAATATGCAATAACTGCTCTTACACACTTAACACTAGTACCCCAAGAATGGCATTAGCTAAATTTTTAAGGCATAACTCAAGAAGATATCAGAGTTTTCTCTAAGATGTATCTTTGATAGAAATATATAAGCAAAGGTTGTTACTGAGATTGCAGTTTAAACTTGCTCTAATTGCTGTAGTAAACCAAATCGTGCTAGAGAGCAAGATAATAGCTACAGACTGTAGAGTAAGAATAGCAATACCACAAACACATCATTTGAGAGATTTGGAGTGAGAACAAGCTAAAGCAGTTTGGGCAAAGCGCAGGCGTGATGGACCACAAGGGCGACAATGGCAGCAGTCTGGCAAATATGAACAATGTTGCTTAGTGGAGTGATTAAGGAAACGCAGGGGGTATACAAGATAGAGCAGCGAGCTAACATGAGGGTTACATAGGCTAACAGAACAAGACAGGAACCTTTCTGCCTATCACTAGCTCCACCTTCGGATCCATTTGGCACCTGTTTAATTGGCATTCCTTCAGACTCAATGAAAGAATTGGGAAATTGGACCAGAGCTCAAATTTAGGGCAACTTAAGTAAGGCCTGTTCAAATTGGTGCACTAATCAAAATGGGATGATCACAGAAATTTGGTGTGAAAAACAAAGCATCCCTAGAAATCCGTTAGGAATTCAGGCCTTTACAATCGTTCAAGGTTTAAATACTACAAGTCAGTGACCACAGGAATTGGATATTTTGGGATCAGTGCCAGGAAATTACTGTTTATTCTATGAGTACAACAGGGGTAAAGAGCGGATTAGGGAGAAATCAGAAAAACCTGGCGATGATGGCACTTGGATATCTCCTGTTTCTTCCTGGTATTACAATACCATGGCATAGTATGCCAATTGGACATGGTTGTATCCCTAAAACCAAAATCTGCAAGGATGTCACCTCCGGGAGTTTTTCTCATTTGTGGAGATAAAGCTTAGCCGGCGATTCCTGAGAAAGCATGAGGAGGACTGTGCTACTTTGGGAAATTGACACTGTTTGCCCCTAGCATTCAACAGATGCTTGACATCAGGCACGAATTCCAATGTCCAAAACGTACTGTGCATCTATTTGGCTCAGACTGTAAGGATAATGTAGAATTGTAGAATATGCCTTTGGTTATACTGGCATCACTTTTTACACAAGGATTAGCTTCATCACAGGCCCTTACACAATTCAAACGATTGGCTTGTTGGACAGACAAACAAATTAACATTACATCTGCAATACTGAATGAGCTTACCACTGATGTAGGCAGCATACGCCACTCTGTATTACAGGATAGGGCTGCAATAATGTTTTTGTTGCTAGCACAGAGAGATGGGTGTGAAGATTTTGAAGGGATGTGTTGCATGAATCTCTCTGAGCACTCTGAATTGTCAAAAGCAAAGTGTCATTGCTTAAGGAAAACATGTTAAAGCTGACAGTTGTTTAGAATTCCTTTGATGAGTGGCTAAAATCCTGGTGAATAACAGGCTGGCTCAAGGACTTAGTATGCTTTGTTATTAGGTATTCTTGGCTCTGTAATTAATAAATAATTTTACCTATTATTGGCTTTGTATTTCATTCTTTTTTCAATTCTGCTAATAGTGCCTTGCTTACTACGCTGTGTGCAAAAAGTAATAACCCATGCATTTAATCAGTTTGGCTTGTGCAAAAACAAAAGCGGGGAACTGTTGAAGATATTTTGCAGGTGGAGGAGTTTTTGCAAGACAACGGCCGTATTGAGCCGATGCACAATCGAGCCTGCTTGTAATAATGGACAACGAACACGTTCACAAAGAATGAATTATGGACATATTCAGAAATGGGGTCGGTATATCCTTGAAGAAGATGCAAGAAGAGTCATCAGGACTCGGCAAGTTTGTCAGCAAGCTTGAGAAAGTGAGCCATGGGGGGGCATACAACCCCAGCAAGACACATGAAAAATTAGATAATCCAATCAGCATTCTATTTTAGAGGTGTGAACAGCTAGGATTAACCAATCATGTTTTAGCTAGAGACGCGTGGACAGTAGAGATTTATTATAAATAGAGTCTTTTCAGGAATAATAAATTTAGCTTCACTGGATCATATTGGTTATGGTGTGATGCCCATGAACCTCCGCACCCCGCACTTAAGGGTGAGTTGGTGTTGCCCAGGAAATGTACACATTTGGGGAAGTGCCCTTGGAAGAGAGGGGCTTGATTGCCAAGGAAACTGCTTCCCCAGGAGCCCCCAATGAGACGGGTGCAAGTGTCTCCATTTGACTTCCTGTGTTTCTTTCAGTCCTCGCACTTGGCTGAGGGGCAGGGGAAGGATGTGAAGAGCAGCTTTGGCATCTTCCTGGGCCTGCAGAGACCAAGCCAAGCACCTGCGGCAGGGTTTGTTGCCCACCTTTGAGCACAGGTCTGAGCCGCATTCTGTTTGTCCAGCCGAGTGCCCCAAAGCTCTCTTGGGGAGCTGTGAATTCAAAGGCCTTGATGCACACATTCATGCCACCTCCCCTATCTGGTGAGTTTTAACTCTTGGCAAGATGTGTTTGCCCCGTGCTTGCTGGAAGCTGCTCTGCTCCAGAGCCAGCAGTGAGCTGGGCTGTGCTGGCCTGGCAGCGTGGAGAGTCCTCCCCTGAGCACTTGGCTGGGCTTGGTGTGTCCCAGGATGTCTTAGACACTTGGGGTAATGGATTTGTTCCAATCAGAGGCATTTGGGGCAGGTTTGGGGTAGCCCCAGAGCACTTGGCAGCGTGTCCAAGGGCCCTTGCTGACACGGCGCAGCACGGTAACCATGGAACGGAATGGAACAGGGCCCTTTGTGACACGTGGTGAAGTGGCTGCTGGCGGTGACGAAGCAACGCCACAGTGCTCGGTGCACGTGACAGGGCAGGACGTGCCAGAGCTGTGCTGTGAGGAGCCCCACACAGCCGGCTCTTTCGTCACTGACCCACAGCGTTTCCAAGGCATTACTCCTGCGGCTGGCCTTGCGGCCAGACTGCAGGACTTTCTAAATCAGAGCTTTTCCCAGGCATCTGGCTCTAAGGTGTCCTAGAGGCCAAAAAGCGGGATGGCTGGCAGAGTGCTCAGGCTCTTCAGGGTGCTTCGGGGAAAGAAAAAGACAGGGCCTGCAGCCTCCCCAGCACAGCAGCCTGCAGAGCCGGAGAAGTTGCAGCCAGTGCAGGACGGTGAGTGGCAGAGCCGGGCCGCAGGGCTGGTGCCTGTGGCTGCCCTTGCCCCATCCCATCCCTGCCCCTATGGATGTTCCCACAGACAGGATGTAAGAGGGGCTGGGGCTGCCCCTGCTGGCCGTGCTCTGGTCCCCTGGGCACCCGGGGGCTGTCCCTGCCTGGGCCGTGCAGGGCTGGGCCGTGTTCTCCGGCCTCTCCCGCAGCCCCTCAGCTCTGGCTGCATTTGCTCTTTGCCAGATGCGGGCAAGGATGGGACACTGGAGCCGGACCGCACTCACGGCTGCTTCCACAGACCAGCACAGGTACCTGCGGCCATCCCCACCTGGGCTGGGCCTGCTGGCACTGCTCGGCCCAGCGCCGCGCTTGGAGCAGGCCACAGAACGTCCCTCTCTTCCTGCCCTTCCTTCTGTTGCAGTTACTGCGGAGGTTCCTGGGCCTTGGGCGCAGAAACACCAGCGCTGCAACAACCGAGGGCACGGCCGAGCTGCAGGCAGAGGCTGATGTCACCTCAGCCTCCCAGGAGCGTGCAGCAGACTCTGTCAGGGCAGTGGCTGAGGGCAGGCCGGAGGCTGTCACGGCCCTGCAGGGTCTGCACTCGAACAAGCACGGTGCCAGAGCCCTGTCGGTTGTGTCCAGGCACCTGCCGAGCGAGTGCGGGGACAGGCTGCACCCAGAGCTCAGAGGCCTCGTGGAGCTCAGCAAGGAGCCCTCGCTGGTGAGAAGGGGCAGTGGCTGATATCTACTTGGAACATGAGGTGGTAGAATAGGAAGGCGATCTTGTCATGGTGCCTGCTGTATCTGGAGTGAAATGGGCACCTTTGTGACTGGGGAGCTGCGTGGGCAAGAAGGATACAGGGCTGGCGGCCTTGAGCAGCTGAAGATGAGGCAGCGTGTGGCCAGGGGGCCAAGAAGGCCAAGGGCATGGTGGCTGTGCCAGCAGCAGTGGGGCAGCAGGAGCAGGGCAGTGAGCGTGGCCCTGTGCTGGGCAGCGCTGCGGCCACAGCTGGAGTGCTGTGTGCACTCGTGGGCCCTGGGGAGCAGAAAGTCATGGAGGGGCTGCAGCGTGTGCACAGAAGGACAGGGGAGCTGGGCAAGGGGGTGCAGCACAAGGCCAGGGAGGAGGTGCTGAGGGAGCTTTAGCCTGGACAATGGGGGGCCTCATGAGGCACCTTCAGGCGGACTTCCATAGATCGCTGCCTTAGATCCATAGATCCAAACCTGAGCACAAGGGCTGTTTCCCTTCCAAACATCCCCTCACTGCATCCAAGTGCTTTAGACACTGGTGTGGGTAACACTTTCATATTTTGTTGATTTGTTTGTTTGATAGAAAGAGAACCCTTTTGCAATTTCTCCTTGTCCAGGGAGCAAGGGAGCTTTTTCTTAATCTTTCCTGCCCTTTTACAGTACTGGCAGAAATTCTGCTAGAATTTTAGTTTTCAAGAAGGCAGTTCTGGATAATGCAGTATTTTTGCACAAGAACACATAGTTTGGGGCAGGGATGTTGGTGCAGAATGAGCTGTTCTGGTGCCAGACCGGCCAGTAGGGCTTGCCCATCATTTTCAAGTTAACGCCTCTCGTGTCTTTCAGCAGCCCAGGGAATCAGTGTGTGCTGTGTTTGGGAATTGAGCAGGAAATCAATGCCCTTGCATTCCAGCTGGCCCTCAGAGATTAGAGGAGCTGGGAAGGGCTGGGCTGCATTTCTGATTCCAGCCACTTTAGCACCATCAGTGTGGTCAAGTGCAAGAGAAGAACTTGCCCGAGCACAGATGCACAAAGAGTGCAGTTCCCTGTGCAGTGCTCTGGCTCTGATTGCATTCCACAAGGACCCACATGCTCCAGATTCCCCAAGAGTGTGGGTTACTGAAGCAACAGGAGAGCAAGTTCAGGATGGCTGCTGATTGGGGCACTGCTACCGAGTGTTGATGTTTGTAGTGACAGAAAGGACAGTATTGATTCAGGGTGACCGCCACGTGGCACAAAATGAGCTTTGACTCTAGGATTTAGAAGTTTAATCAAATGCTTTATGAAGCTATATTATATTACACTAGTACTATGTTAAATCTATACTAAAGAAATACTATTCTAAAAAGATACTAAAGAAAAACTAGTGACTGTCTCCACACAGTCTTTCATCTAATTAGCTAACAATATAAGTAATTATCACTAAAATGCAATTAACAAATCATTTTCAGTAAACAATCACTATGCACATTCTTCATGTACTAAAAATCCTGAACAGCAAGTACAGATAATAATTGTTTTCTCTTCTT
This sequence comes from Zonotrichia leucophrys gambelii, assembly GCF_028769735.1. Classification (NCBI taxonomy): domain Eukaryota; kingdom Metazoa; phylum Chordata; class Aves; order Passeriformes; family Passerellidae; genus Zonotrichia; species Zonotrichia leucophrys. Next base: position 25,484 of record NW_026992652.1, read on the forward strand.
CTCTAAGTTTCTCACTACCTTTCCTTAAGAAAAACCTAGGAGAGAGAGAATTATATCTCTCTCCGTTCAAAGAATGTAAATCCCACAGTACAGTAAAGAGAGATTATAAAAGTGAGATCTGTCTATCTATCTATCTATTTGAATCTTCCTGGCTCTGCTCCAAAGCAGTGGAAGATGCAATGCTCACCTAAAAGCCTCCCTTCATCACAAACAGACAGGACATGGTAGAAGCAGAGGGAGGCCCTCACCAGACCCCTGAGAAATGCCACACCTTCCCTGGCAGCTGCCTGAGAGGCTCTTGCAGCTTCAGTCCCAGATGGCCCCTGATTGTTAGGCCAGGGTCACTTTGGAATCTGTGCCTCCCCTCAAACAGAGAATGACCCAGCAGAGCAGCAGCACAGTGCTTTGGGAACGTGTGAGCCCAGCAGTCTTTGAGTCTTGGCCCACAAAGGTCATATGGGAAGCTGAAACCCATCTTGTCTTGCTTTCTGTGCAGGTGCTTCTAGAGAGAGAGCAGGAGCAGACTGCTTCAACTGAGATGCCATGCCAGACTCAGGGAGAGCTGTTCCCAGCCCGAGAGCAGGAAGAGCAGCTCAGGCAGCAGGTGGAAGAGCCACAGGAGAAAGGCCAGGTAAGCCTGACTGGCCAAGGCACAGAGGGAAGGGCAGGAAGAAGGGCATAAACCACAGCTCTTGGGACTGAGGAGGCCAGGAATCCCACAGGCACTGGAAGCACAGAGCCTTGGAATCTGCACAGATCAGCCCTGGGACAGGAGGGTTACAGTGGAAGCAGATGTGGGTAGGGAAGCAGAAGGAAGGGGATGAATCAATGTGATTTTGAGGCTAAAAGAGGAAAAAGCTGAGCCTGATGGCAGCTCCCAGTCACTTGCTCTGCATCTGTGTGCACAGAACATCAAGGCAGAGCCACAAGCAGAGCTGCCTGAAGCTCAGATTGACATGGCAGTGAAGAGGGGGAATGAAGACATCCAAGAGGAGAAGAATCTCCCTATGCAGAGGGACAGTCAACAAAAACAGGTGAATGAAAGAATGGCAGCCACTCCACTCATGAAAGAGAGTCCTTTCCGTTGTTGTTTACAGAACATGGACAAACAGGTTCTGGCACAGCTGCTGGAAACTGAGGCTAGGATCAAGGCAAGGAAGAAGAGGGCAGACTAAAAATTTTAAATCATCAAAGAGAAAATTAATTGCCTCGTTCAGGAGCAAAAGGCTCTAGAAAAGCGAGTGAAATATCAATAGGCACTGCAGTCACCCAAGGGGTGGTTTCTGCCCTCCTTGCCTTTGCAGTGCAGAGCAGCAGGGGGGTGGGGTGTTGCCTCTGAGTGGGGTGTTGCCATCCTGATGAGGCCTCTGTCAGAGCTGCTCTCAAGGACACTTCCTGCTCTGCTGAATCTCAGCTGATGCTCTAGACAGTGGCATTACTCCCTTGGCCATTTAGCCAGCAGTCATCCCAATGAACTCCTGCTGGCTTCTTCCAGGTGACCTTGTTTCTTGAGGTGTTTTTTGCAGGTGAACGTGGTCACTCACATAGATTTGGAATACGAGCTACAAGCTGTCTGTATCCCTTGTCAAATCAGCTCCTGTCCTTTACTTTCTTCCCAGTCGATGACTCCTGGCTGACGGGGACAAGCTGTAGTCTCTGACTGCTTTGTTCTGTTTGACTTGAGGTGGAAGTGTCGCCATCCTACCTGGCAGCCTGCAGAGAGTTCCAGCAAATGACGGGCAACCAAGAGCCCCGAAGCTGGCATGAGGCCCAGGAACTGTACCATCCAGAGATGCTGCAGGAGAAGCACGTCCCGAGGAAGGTGCAGAAAAACAGAATTTCATGGCAGGAGGTAGAACATGAGAATGAGGAGCTGCAAATGTATCTGCAGACCTAGGAGGGGGAAAGGAGTCTTTGGGAGGAAGTGGAGCGGTCGTTGCTGCAGTCATCCTTTAGAATAGGAAAGTGGCTAGGAACTCAAGTAAAACCAGCCTTTGGTTTTGACCATTTGGTTTCACAAGTGGGCATCCAAAGCAATCCAGTTGAAGAGCTCTGCATGTGGCTGACAGCAGCTTCCTAAGGGCTTGCATTTTAAATGGCAATCTCTCTTGCATTTCAGGGCAATCTCTGCCACACCTTGCTGACATCAACTCATTTCTTCTCTCAGATCTACACCAACTCTGACAGTGAAGCTGCTGCAGCAGCGCCGTCCCAAGGAGCCTTTGCTCCCCAGCCGAAGACGTGGAGCCTGAGCATTTGGTTCACCTCCTGTGCTGACCCAGCTGCTGCTCTGCAACTGGAGATGGCGGGTGACTCCCTGGAGCAACACGGTACGTCTGCTATCTTTCTTATCTGAGGGACAGTGTATTGTGTGCACGTGTCAGCAGAGCTGTACCAAAGGGTTCTCCTCACTTCAGTGTCACAGAAGTGCTGGCATTGCTCCAAGGCAGCAAGAGAGAGCTCTGGGTGTTCCTGCTGCCTCTGAGGGCAGCTTAGACTGGCTGGAGTTTACCTGGGCTTCCCTCTCTGCCGAAGGCAGAAGCAGGAATTGTTCCTGCATCCGCAGACGGCTGTGACTGCTTAAGTTCTAGCCACTGGTAGAAGCCCTGCTCAGATCAGTCTCTAGGAGAACAAATCAATCCCTTTGTGATTCTGCAGCACAACCCAATGAATCTGCTTCTTGCATTTAACAGCTGCCAATGCTGTGCTCTCAGATAAGACCTGGTAGAGTTGAGAACAGTGCCCAGTGGATTCTGTGTCTACCATCACCTGTTGCGACAAAAAGGGCACTGATCCATCCACACCTCGGTGGGGCTGATCTCAAAGCCCATCCTGTTGTGTCCTGAATGGGGGCAAAAGCTTGTACGGGGCTCAGGCTGGCTGTGGCTTCTTCCCATCAGTCCCTGTCAGTGCTCATGCTTGGGCTTTGCCAGCCTTGTTGTGGTCGCTGCCCTGCCCCTGAGGGCTGGAGGCACTGCAGAGGCTGGAGCCTTCCTTAGCTGGGAGGGTCCCGCTGCTGCCCGGCTGCTGCAGCGCGGAGCTGCCTGAGGCAGCAGCCCCTTCTCTGGGCCGGCTTCTGCCTCGCATGGCCTGCACTCACAAGAGGGTCAGCATCTCCTCTGGGCAGCTCTCTGTGTCACAGGGGTGCCTGAGGAGCACTGCTGTCCTCTGTGCCTGTGCCCGCCATGCCAAGTTGGGAAGATGGGGAGGTGTGCGGTGCCAAGAGGGCGAGAGGAATGGGAGCGACTGATCCGCGCTGTCCGCGTGAAGAGAAGCGGCGTGGTTCTTCACGCGGGGCACGGGCAAGGGCGTCTTTGAGCTCAGCCTGCTCATAAAGGGTGAGGGTCCTGATGCTGAAAGCCCCGTCGTAATTGGTTCTGGCATGAGCTGCTCTGGTTTACTAACGCAGAGGCATTCTTCTGGCCAACTGCTGCAAGGTGGAAAAGATGGGAACACTTGGCAATATTCCTCCTGTTCTGAACTTGACATCTGTTTAGAGCAATTGATTCTGGATGTCCAGGTGCATTTAATCTTAGCAAGTAGGAAACCTTTTCTAAATTTTGCAGTCTCTATTCCCAAGAAAACAAAGGCACTGTTAGTTCCAGCTCTCCTCAATGTTTCTAGATGACAAACTTACTTGCCTTGGTAGGTATTCTCTTCTGGTCTCAGTCTCCTCTGAATGTATCTCCCTGGGCTTCCCTGTGTGTCTGTTGTCAAGAGGTCTCTCACTTCAAAGGATGCAAGAAATCAGTCTCTGTGCCAGCCAGACTTGTGCTGTGGATGTGCTGTTCTTTTGTTCCAGTTCCTGTTTCCTGTATGTGGGAGGGCTCAGAGCCCCAGACAGTGCCTTTTGTATCTCCGAGAAGGTGAGATCTCTGCTTTAAAATGAACATCTTGCATTTTCTTTCCCTCAGGGAGAATGATGAAGATGGAAAATCCTATCATCAGATACATTGAACTGGAAAATATTGGCAGTGGGTGAGTCCAAGCAATGCTAATTTTACAAAACTATGCATCAGGTGTTTTGCTGGTGGAATAGGTATCAAGCGTGAAGTCAGACAAGCTGCAAATGTGTTCAGGCACTGGGCTTAGATTGTCAGTGCTGATCAGAATTTCTAAGTGTGCTCAGAAGGCATTGTCAAGGACATCTCTATGCTTCCAGTGTCCTGCAGCTTTGAGGCATTTACAGCACAGATCTCCTGTGTGGGCTGGCTTTCACTGCAAGATCTAAATGGCTTCTCCTTTCTCTGCTTCTCTTTTGTTTCTAGGAGTTTTGGAGAGGTTTTTAAAGCACTCGACACTGCCACAGGAGGAGAGGTAAATGTCAACAGCCCCTGCAGGCTCTGCTGCTCTTGAGGGGCTTTCCCCTCTGGTGTGAGCTGTGGCTGGAGCTTTGGCTAGAGCCGTGCTGAAAAGGCACAACAAGCACACACTGGGGCCAGCCTGCAAAATACATTTGGCACTTTGTCCTCCTCAGCTGCCGGAAGGAAGGCACGCAGGGCAGCGCTTCCTTTCAGAGAAGGACGCGCTCACTCGCTCTCCATGGCTAAAACAAAGGTGGTGCCTTAGAGCACCTCCCTGCTCTTTGGGGCTACGGCTTCAGAGTCCTGAATTCTCAATTCTGCCTGCCAGCAAATCCATTGGAAAGGTCCTGGTAGTTCCTTAGCCACCTGCAGTGCTGCACTTGGTAATTGCACACAGGGAGAGATCTGCAAGTGCCCTAAAAGCCCTAAGCCCTGCCCGTAGCCCAAGATGTATCCACAGAGTATTAAGGCATTGATTACTTCTTCTGAATCCTAGAAAGAGCAGACGAGAGTGTGGTCAGAGGTTTGTGGGTGATAGTTGAGACACCACTGTTACCAAGTGGACAAGGCAAAATGTCAGTGGCCCAACGTGTCCTGTAACTGGCCCCCAAGGTAGCAGAGAAATGGGCTGTTGGAATGTCAGTTCCTAAATACTGCACTGCCTAATCACAAGGCAGTTTGGCACAGCTCAGCTCTGTCATTGCAAAATCACTTGCTCCATGTGCGTTGTTGTCCCCTGCCACCAACTGCTCAAGTTACTGATTTTCAATGTCATTTTAGGTGGCCATCAAGAAAATAAATCTTCAAGGACCGAGGAGGATGGAACGAGCGTTAATGAAATCCAAATCATGAAGAGGTACAGGAGTCCCAATTTTGTGAATTACTTAGACAGGTGAGTGGTTATGGTCTTATCCCATGTGTGCATTTACCTACAGTAAACATGAGAGGTTAAAAACCCACTTTGGTCAGTAGCAGAAAGTAGAGTGGTTAATCTTTATTTATTCATATCTCTCTACTCATCTCCAATGGATGAGAAGAGAGTGCATCCTGTCTGCATGAGTCTTCCCTGGCACACCTAGTTTGAAAATTATTCCAAAATTATTCAAAACCTGAAACAGCTGTATCTTCCTTAGTCATCAGCCTCGAAGTTTACTGCCTCCACATTTTTTCGGGATTGATTTTTTAAAGTTTTTTAAGTGCTGATGAACCATACTAAAATGAAATTCCATTGGATTGTTGCCCCTCTTTGCCATTGCTTTTCATGCCAGGATGAATAGGTGCTTATTTCCAGAAACACCATGCCTGACAGGTTTTATATCTGGGCTGTTTCTAAACTGCATTTTTCACTCACTAGCTGTCTAAGACATCTCCTTTTTCACAGCTGTGCCTTTCTCCTTGAGACTGCACAGAGTGCAAACAATGCACAGCCAAGAGGGAATATCTGTTCCTATGATTCTGTCCTTGTCACAAAGGCATCTGGAAATAAGAAACCTGGAAGCAAAAATCAACATAGCCATGCATGTTCATCTCCATGCCCTTATTTCCTTCTTTCAGCTACCTTGTGGGTGAGGAACTCTGGCTGATTATGGAGTACATGGATGGAGGCACTCTGAGAGATGTCATCAATGAGTGTGACATCTTTGAAAGCCACATTGCAGCCATCAGCCGGGAGGTCAGCAATCCCATCTGTGTTTCCAAGGGCTTGGGCAGGATTGTCTGGGAAACAGGGGCTCAGACCTGCAGTGATTTCCTGTGCCAACCTTTGGTTCTGTGTTGCTGGTATGCTATGTGCAAGTAAAAGCATCTCAAGTGAAAGGCCTGCCAGTGCCCCTGCACTCCCTGTACTCAGTGCCAGTACTCTTCTCTCCTGCTGTTGGATTCTCGCTCTGGCTCATGTATTTGTATTTGCTGTTCTCCACCTTGACTCTCTAAATGTTTGCCTGGAGTCTGTCTTCACTGCATTCCTTGCCTGTGAAAGCAAAGGTGCTGGTGGTAGGATTTGAAATGATCAGCAAATAAAAAAGACAGAGACTCGTTTCTCTCAGGCCTCAGCATACAAGGACAGGAGTGCAGCCAAAATGCTCTTTCCTTCTGAGCACATGCACTGCAGCAGCAGTCATCCTGGCTGGTTTGCAGGGGACAGTCTACAACAGCAGGTGCTGTTGCTCTTTCAGAAGCTGACATGCCTTTCCTCAGAAAGGTCCTGCTCTGCAAGTGTTGGAGCAGCAAGCTCTTCCTCTCAGTGGCACTGTGTTCTGCCATTACTGCCCATGCCCCTGGAGAGGGAATCTTTTAGATTCTTTGTTGCCTTTCTTGTGGGATGAAATCTCCTCACTCATTTTTGCCCTCCTCTTTCTGTTTTCTCTCTCAGTGCCTGCAAGGACTGCATTTTCTTCACTCTAACCATGTGATCCATAGAGATATGAAGAGTGACAACATCCTTCTCAGAACCGACGGTTCTGTCAAGCTGGGTCAGTATAATCTTGGTCAGGAGCAGCATTCCAGGGATGTGGGTGTGGGGCTGCTTGGAGGGACAGCCAGCTCCCCAAAAATGGGGCTGGTGGCAGTGCAGGGACACCCGCTGTGAGCTGAGGGCACAGTTGCAACGTGCACAGAGGTAGGACAAGGAACAAGCAGTCAGGAGTGGCCTTGCTCTGTGTGTGTCCCTTCCAGAGGGAGGGAGTTACAAGTCTAAAGCTTCCAAAGAACAAAAGACACTACTGGACACAGTGTAAAAATGGGGGGAGTTTAAAAGTCGCCAATGCCAGGAGATCCAAGAACACATTTTCAAACACTTCTGCTGGGGAATTCTTTGGCTTGCTTTCCTAATTGCATAGAATTCAAATAGAAACAGTGTTTTGCTTTCTCCTCAGGTGATTTTGGCCTCTCTACTCAGCTCAGCCCTGAGCAGAGCAGACGGTGCTCGGTAGTCGGGACTCCTTGGTGGCTGGCGCCTGAAGTCATCACAGGTCAACCATATGGTCCCAAAGTGGACATATGGTCATTCGGAATTGTGGCGATTGAAATGAGAGAACAAGAACCTCCCTACTGGAACCAAAGTCCCATCACGGTAAGGAGCAAATACTCACTGATCCCACTGTCTTTCTCACCTGCCCCTTGTCCTGTGTGCCATTGGACAAAAGCCCATTGCCATCTGCCTGAACCACTTCCACCAAGGACCCCTCCTAAAAATGTGCCTGCAACACATCAGCATCTGCTGTACTTTTGGTTGCAGCAGTGGGGGAACTCAAGCCTTATCACATGCAAACAAACTCCAAACAAACTCTATTCTCAGGCAACACTTTCCTTTGGCTTTTAAGTGGTTCCAGTCCTTTGGCTGTGGAGATGGCCTTAAGAGCAGAAAAGAAGCATCTGACAACTGCTGTTATCTTTCCAGAAATGAAGGAAGGAGACTCAAACCCAACAAAGTTTCTAAAACTGTGGTCTTTAGAGATGAGCCTAACTCCCTGAGCAGTTTCCTCTCACTGGGAAACATGCCTGAACCCTGGGCATGAGAGTGTAAAGGCCACTGAGTCTCTTCTGCTTCTTGTGCAGTGCTGCTGAAACACTCGGTCACCGCGTTTCTCTCCTAGCCAAAGGCACATTCTCTGCGTCACCAAGCCAGAGCCTGGTGATGCGGACAGCCTGACAAAACCTCCCATTTGTTTCCTGGCTCTTTCTGGCATGGGCCTACCATTAATGCATTGACTTGAGTAGCCAAATAAGCACAGGGTTGCCATAGGGATGGCACCTTTCCTTCTTCTGACCATGACAATTTTTCTTTTGCTGCAAAATGGGAAGCTGCAATTTTCACACTGCTGAGAGACAGAGCTGCAGGTGGCTCCTTTGTGCCCAAGCAGGAATTTTCATCCCTCTACATTTGTGCAGCCATCTTAATGTGTCTCTGTTGAAGATGAGATTGCAAATGTTTATTTCCTTACCTGGGGATTAATTGACGGATTCCCTTTCTTTCCTTCCAATTACCATTGTTTTCAAGAAAAGCGCAAATAGCTTGATGAGTTTTGTTCTTGGGCACGTGCGCTTAAAGGACCAACAAGCACTGCAGATGTGCCTTTCATGTAGTAACCGATGAAATTAGTTTGTATAGCACAGTCTCTCTTCCAAAAAGCCTCTGAAGCTAGTGTGAATCCTCAGAGAAGCAAATGTGCTTTTGCTGATGTAGTTCCCACTAACTAGCTCAGTCAATGAAATCAGCTGCCAAGGCAAGATATGCAGGATGTTGGAAAAGCTGTGGCTGCATCAGGGTTTGGGTTTCTGGTTGGTAAAGGAAAATAATCTCTGGGTCTCTGCCAGGGCAGAAACTGCCACTGAAGAGCAGAGGTTAAACAAAGGGAGGTGGGAGAGCACTTAGAGATGTGAAAGCAGCAAGTGGAGCCTGGTGTCTCCTTTTTCTCCAGGCTACACAACTGATAGCCACAGTAGGGACCCCACGGCTGCGGCAGCCCAAGCGATTCTCGCCTTGCCTGCGTGACTTCCTGAGCTGCTGCCTGCAGACAGACGAGGAGCAGCGCTGGTCTGCCAGGGAGCTCCTGCAGGTAAAATGTCAAGGGGCTGCAGGTGAAACAGGCTCTGAGGGATGGGCTCCTCCTCCACTCAAGTCCAAGGCATCACATGAGCCCCCTTCCTCCTCACCTCCACTCTTGGTGCTCTTCAAATGAAAATGGTGAGGAATCCCAGACTGGGCTGGGCTGGCAGGACCCTGTAAAAGTCCTCTGGTGCAAGTGTCCTGCAAGGAGCAGGGACATCTTTAAAGAGATCAGGTTGCTCAGAGCCCTTTCTCACTGGAGCCGGAATGGTTGCAGGGATGGGGCACCTACAAGCTCTTGGGGCAACCTGTGCCAGGGTCACACCATGCTCCGAGTAAACAAGTTCTGATTAGATCCTATTTGTGTTTAAAAATATTCACCCACATCCTATTGTAACTGGCCCTGTAAAAAATATGTCCCTCACTTTCTTCAAAGCCACTCTGAAGTCTTGGAAAGTGGCAATAAAGTCTCCCTGGGGCCTGTTCTTCACAAAACTGGGTAACTCCACCTCTATCCACATTTCCTGAGTCAGAGAGCTCCTCTGGCTGTTTTGGTCGCCCTCTTTTGTCATTTGGTGGGGTGTTCAATTTTATCTAATGGCAAAAGAATTGAAGTAGAGCAATGCAGGGTACAGAGACATGAAATGGTGCTGCAGGAACCCAAGGAAGCCAGTCCCAGCCTAGGGCTCAGAGATTTGGCTGTGGGCAGGAGAGGCTGGGGGGGCTCATTGTGAGCCTCCCGGGGGCCCTGGTTTGCACCCCCCAGCCCACCCTTAGAGGTTTCTGCCACGCAAACAGGGACACCTGGGAGGGACTTGTCCCAGCCCCATCTGCTGCCTGGCACGCTCAAGCAGACGGGAACTGTGCCAGGGTTACTGCCAGGTTGTGTGGCAGAGAGGGAACTGCAGGACCCAATGCCACTGGGCTGGCCCTGCTGGGAAGGAATGTGCCATCCAGCACACAAGGGGAGGGGCAGGGCATGGAAAGGCAGACACTGCTCTGTCTCCCTGTGGGAGTCAGCACAGTGCCTGTCTTTCAAAGAGAGGGACCAGTGTGAGGCTTTGGAGTTTCCTGAAAAGAAGAAACTCCAAGGACAGAAAGCACCATTTCTAAAGCACTGGCAGGGAAAAAAATCCTAGCAAGATGAAGACACTTGCAAAAATGGATGAGTGGGATTCTGGGCCACATTTGCCTGTAATGGCAAAGTCCTGCACATAAAGATGGAGGCGTAGATGGTCCCATTGGTCCTCTTCCTGCATCCTTCTAGAAGCCAGAGGAATCCTGTGAAGCACTGAGCTTGGAAAGTCACGGTCCATTATTTTTTGGTGATTTGTTTTTTTTTCCTTTTGGCAGCATCCATTTATAGAATTTGCTGAGCCTGCGTCCAGCCTGGTGCCGCTGATTGTTTCAGTGAAGAAGAGGAGGGAGACGAGAATGTGACAATTACATCAGGACCATTTACTCGTCAACCAGTTTAGAGTAGGATTGTAGGGTAGGATTAGGATTAGGATAAGGATAAGGATTAGGATTAGGATTAGGGTTAAGGTTAGGGTTGAGAAAGTAAGGAAATTTCTAAAATCAATAAGGAAAGGGAAAGAAAACGTTTTAAAAACCCAAAACAAATTTTTCAAACCTTTTGGGAAATTTTTTTTTTTCCCAAATTTAAAATCCAATAGGGGCCCCCAGAATTTCTTCAAGGTCTTTGTTGCTTTTGAAAAGGGAAAAATTTTTTTGGCAAGGGTAAAAGGGGGAAAGGGATTTTTTTTCCAATGCAAACCCCAACCACCGCTTTGGGGAATCCCCATTTTGGTTTGGTTTTTTTCCCAACTTTATTTCAAAATTTGAGGAGAAAAGGCAATCAAAACAAACCAAAAAAGAATTTTGAGGCACCCCAACCTTTTTTGGGGCAAGTTGAAAAGGCCCCCCCATCCTTACCAAAAACATTTTTTTGCCAAAAAAAAAATTTTAAACCCAAAACAAAAATCCTTTTTCTAATAGACCCTTCTAATGAAAACCAAAAGTCAAATCCAATTCCCCGTTTGCAGGTTTAAATCCGGGGAAGGTAGACAGGCCCCGGCCCTTCCCCTTTGGCCCACCCCGGGCCCGTTCAAGGCCGGAGTCTCCTTTCCCCCCGGGGGCATAGGGGGCTGGAAAGGCCCTTTTTCCTCCAAACCCACACCCCGGGCCCTTTTTGGGGTTGCCTTTTTTGGGCAGCGGGGCAAACCCTTCCCTTAAAAACCCAAAAATTTCAAACGGCGTTTTTCCAAGGGAAAAAGGCAGTGGCCGTTTTTTTGGGCACGCCCCCTTTTTTGGGGGTTTTGGGGTTTCCTTTTTGGGATTTCCCCTTTTTTACGGGAAAAGGCCCCAATGGCAGCCGTTGGGTCCCTTCCCCCTTTTGGGTCCTTTGAAAATCCTCCTCTTTTTCCCGGGGGCCCTGAACCCTGACATCTGGGGTTTTAGCAGTCTAGGATTTGTGATGCTTGTTCAGTTCACTCTTTGCTTAGCACCTTAATTGCTTTGCTAAATTCATACCCTTATTGGCAATCTTTTGGGAAAAGAAAGTTGAAACAACTACTTGTTTGAATGTGCTCTAAAATTGGGGAAATCCCCTATCGAGCTGCATCTAAGTCATGTATGCTACGCTCTTTCTGTTTGAATTTTGACTCAGCTGCTTTAGAAAGGACACTTAGGATAAAAAATGACAGTTTACCAAAAAACCCAGGGTCTACCTGTGGCCCTAGCTGGTAGGGCCATTCTAGCCCTGTCCCCTTGAAAATTTAAAAAAATTTTCTCGTGGGTAATTTCATTGGTGCAGTGTTTTTGGTGCTTTTAACTTTTACTGAAATGCTGCGGAGAGTTTTTTCACTCACATTAAAGGAAGGGAATCTAGGGTGGCTCATTTTTTCTTTTGGTGGGTTTGAAGACTTAAAGTTAAACTATCTATTTGCTGTGGGTTTTTTAACAAACGGGTTTGAAACTGCTAAAAAGGTTCAATTTCTCGGGAGGAGAGGCAAAGCACAGAAAAACGCTGCTTTTCCCTTTCCCGTAGAGTTTTTTTTTAATTGAAACCAACAACTCATACAATCGTTTATCATTCATTTTTTTTAAATTGCTGCTTCTTCTATTCGTTTGGGTACTCCTTTCAACATACATAGAGGGCCGTAAAACCCCATTTAAAGGTCCTGTAAGTTGGATACTGCCCATACTACTGGGAAAATTCTAAAAATTTGTAAACTATCTTTTCAAGGGGCTGCTGTGATGATTTGATGTTTCTATTGTCTTTTTTTCTTGCCAAGTGACGCAGCAAAGCCCCTTTACTTCTTTCCTGCATCGGTAAAGGCTGTAATAGCCTTTCTATAGGGCGTTCTTCTCTCAAGGGCGAGTAATCTAGTTCTATTTTTGTCATTTATTGCAAAACTCTAGGCACTAATTTGCTGGTAAACTACTTTTGCAAAATGATGTCAATAAAGCTTTCTGTAAATCTTTTGAGTTAATCAGGTACTAGTCCAAGGGTTTTTTTTTCTATAGGTAGTCTAATGGTAGCAGGTTTTCTACTACAAATTTAAGAATTTTGAGGGCGCCTCTTTTTTATTAATGCAGCCAATTGTTCAAATTTTGAACATATTTTTTTCTTATGCTGTAATGGTGGAGACAACCATTTTAACACTTGATCCCCCCCGTTTTCTCTTTTTTGTTGAGAGAGAGCACTAAGCAGGGTGGCAAGGGGTTTCCAATAGTAAGGTCAATAGGGTGGCCCAGTTTTCGACGGACACGTACCCCTGTTTTACACAGTACTGATTTGTTGCAAAGGGAAGAAAGATGCTCCCGGTCCCGGCATACGGAGTAGTAGGGCAACAAACCCCTTAAAAAGGCCCTCAGGGTTTTAAAAATATTCGGATCCCAAAAGGTTTACCCATTTTAAATCCCCATAATTTCGTGCACATGTAGAGTTTAAAGTCCAGTTGAACTCCCAATTTTTTTAGGTAACCCTTTTTTTCCATCAAAGTCCAGTCCCAAATATTTCCAAGGCTTTTTATTTGAATTTTTTCCGAAGCAATTCAATTTAATAAAGCAAGGGGATTTCAATAAGTCAATCTGCAAAAAGGAAAAGGGTTTTTGCTGTGCAAACAAAAGTCCAAAAGAAAAGGGGATTTCATAAGGCTATTTTCCCCTTTTTAGGGAAAAAAAAGGCCCAATTTTCTTTAAAAAACCCTCAACCGGGTGGGGGAAAATTTTTGTTTTCCAGGGTTGGGTGGGAATTGGGGGAAAAGTCCAAAAGCAATTTTTTTTTTGGCCAAAATTACCCCAAAGGGTGCCTTTTTTTTTTAAAAAATTAGTTAACACCCCACTTCCCCCAGTTTTTGGGGGTTAAAATGGTTCCCTTTTCCCCCCAATTTTAAAACCCAAAAAGGGGACTGTAGGAGGCAGTTTCACAATTGAAAACACAGCAGATATTTTTGATCCTCAATGGACACAGACAAAGAAGGCGAACCCGCTTGCCAATGTAAATCCTTTTTTACTCCGGTGAGCATGTTTGCTGATGGGAATAGAGGGCCCAAAGCTGTGGCCATGCCCCTGGAGAAATAATCTTTGGGTTTTTTCTCCTGTATCCAATAATCCCTAAAGGGTTATGCTTTATGCCCAAAAGTAACTGTGACCTTTTGCTTTGGGCCCGTTTTGGAAAACCACAGTTAAAAGTGTAACACCAGTGGAGCAAAACTTTTTTCATCCCTGCTTGGTTTAGTAAATGGGGTTTTATTCTAGAGGGCATTTGTGATAGTGGTATCAATTGTGCCAAAACGTTTTTCCTTTTGCAATTTTAATTGGAGGATAGAGGGTGTAAGCCATGATTTGTATTTCCCTTTTTAAAGTCCGCATCAATAACTCCAGGCAAAACAAAAAAACCAACATAGTTGTAGAAGAGCGTCCTAATAATAATGCTCCACATGTTTTCCCTTTTTAATATAAGAGGACCCTTTACTCCAGTTGGTATTTGGGCTCCTGTTTTTTGCGGTTTGCAGACGGGAGGTGGCTGCGATGTCGCGGCAGCTGGTGCTGGTGCTCGATGTTACGGCAGCTACTTGTGTCGGGCCCCGGGGGGGCCCCCCCGTGAAATGCGCTCTGCTGACAGTTTTCCCGCCCGCGTCTACAAGCTGGGTTTTTGTGGGAGCTGGATGGGGCAGTGAGCCATTTCGGAGAGGAGCAAGAGCAGCTAACCCCTTGATTCTAGCACTAACACGGGTTTTCTGATTAGACTCTCCCCCCCCTGCTTTTGTAACCCAATTTTAACCCTTTATAGCACTACTAGAAATGCCTGCGAAGCAGTTGGCATTAATGCATTCGCTCTAATGTTTCCCTCAATGGCCCAAATTTTGCCCCCAAAGAGATAATCCCCTTTGGGTTGCGGATTACTATTTTGAAAGAACACTGCTTCAATATCCCCCCCTTAAAAGGGTAGTCGCCACCCCCGGCCCGGGGGTCATACAGCAGGCCCTATCGAAAAAATTTTCCCTAAATGATTCTTCTCTCCCTTTGCTTAATACCCAAAAAAAATTGGTAACCCCCCCTGGCTCTTTAACATATCTATCACTGTACGCACCAATCTAAAGGGGCCTCTCTAAGTTTAAACTGGTCCCAATATCATCTGTGCCTCTGTACCCCAAAAAATGCTCCTAATTTCCCATAAATTCATCCACTGTCACTCCATGCAAGATTCCCCCCCGGAGCCCGTTTACAGCAACTGACTATTTTTCTAATGCTTTCCAATGTGCCTTAAACATAATTGTTTATGCTGAGTAAATATTTTAAAAGCACTATCCCTTTTTTTAAAACATTTTGGGGATAAAATCTGGGGTGTTAAAGAAATAATCTAACATTTTTCTTAACAGGTTCACTTTTTAAAACCAAACGACTAACTGTAAACGTAGCTGAGCTAACAACTTCCCAAACTAAGGCAGAATTTTGCTGCCACAATTTTGCTTAAATTCCCCTGGCATCATATTTTGGTGTATAAGTAACAGGACAAACAAGACTAGAAGCAAATTTTTACGGGTTCACCAATCCCCTATTTGCCCTCGCCTCTTTTGCCAAAGCCCGACCAAGCTTCCCTCCTTTTTTTAGCCCCTTTTCCCCCCCTAGATCATGGTGTGCCCCCGGGATGGAGCGGGTCTTTGGGGTGCTATGCTGCTGGCATTTAGTGCAGGCACTGAGTTTTTGCATTGGGGAAAAAAGTAAACAGAGGCTGGCTCGCGCGGGGAAGCGACCTCCCCCCAGCTGCAACCCCGGGCTTTCTCAGGCAAAGCCGCGCGCGCGGGGGAAAAGGGCCCCCCTCCCGCCGAACGAAACCCGGGGGTCCCAGCAGAGCCCCTCGCGCGTGGGAAGGGGCCCCCCCCTTGGAGCTTAACCGGAGCCGGCCTGCTCGGGGGAAACGGGGGAGGCAAAGCCGCGGCGAGGCAGAGCTGGCTTGCCCCCCCCACCCTCCGACCCCCCTGAAGCCGCGTGAGGCAAACTGGGTTGCTTTTACCCCCCCATCCGGGCTCGCCTTTTCCCCCCCAGACAAGGGAGGGGGCAGACGGTTCCGCACTTTTTTAAAGGCAATCCCAACACCACTATGCCGGGGATTTTTAGGGGATAAGTATCTTAGTTACAGAAGGGGGCCAAGGGATCAAACCTCACGACCATATCCTATATTCCCCTTATAGCTTCCGTCCCCCCTTTCCGCTGCCTTTCTCTCAGAGACCCGCTGAGCAATGCAAATTTTACACACCCCCAAAATTTCCCAAATTTTTAAACTGATTTTCTCCGCATCTAACACAGATCCATTAAACACCTTCTCCAAACTTTTTTCCCCTCTGAAAGCCATGTACTGTATGTTTGGGGTTTTAAAAAATACCAAAAGAATGACCATAAGCTTTTAAAAAACCCCGGGTAAAATTTCCCTTTTTTAAAAAACTATCTCCCTTTTAACCCCCCGCTTTTCTTTAAAAATGAGGAGAAAATTTATATGCGCCTTTCCTAAACCTACCTTTTTTTATTTCCACTTGTAGCAGCTCCCAGGCTCCGGCGGGACGTAGGGCTTGGGTCACGGTTTTGAAAACCCCAAGGGTGCTTTTTTTAAAATCCAAACTTTGGAAATAATCCAACCCCCCGCGCTAGGACCCCCCCCAACCCTTCCCGTCCGTGGGGAGTTCCCTTTTTTTTTTGTAATCCAAAAAAAAAGGACAGTTTGGTTTTTTCGTTGCCGCATCGTTGCCCGCAGCGTTGCCCCCATTCTCCACCCTTTTTCGACGGAAGGAGAAACCCGGAC
>NW_026992653.1:0-41627 GCF_028769735.1 Zonotrichia leucophrys gambelii
AAATCAAAGAAAAAGCTTAGGGGAAATAATAGACTTAATATAGGATTATAGTTATAGAAGTATATAATAGTAATAGAGTTCATTAGGAGTTTAATAGACTTAAATAAGGATTATATATTTATAACTATGTAATAGTAATTTATAGAACTACAAATACATGAAAAATGTATAAAATGAAAAAATCATATTGTCATCACCCCAACTTTCCAAGCAGGAAATTGAAAACACTCTCAGGAAAGCTCCTGATCTTTACAGCAATCCCAGGCTTACCTTCCTTGGGAAGTGTCCTCTGGAGCTGTGCCCAGGCTGGTCTGGAGCTGGGAGCAGCCCTGCCCCACCCAGCCCCTCTCAGCAGCAGTCCCTGCCCTGCTCAGGGTGGCTCCTTCCCCCCAGAGCTTCTCCCCAGTGCTGGGAGCAGCTGCCAGGGCTGGCTGAGGGCTGTCCCTGGCAGGCAGCAGAGTCCCTGCCCCAGCACAGCGCCCTGGGCTGCAGGACCCTGCTCTGCAGGACAGCCCTGGGCACCCCTGGCTGCTCTGCTCAAGAGACAATCAGAGAATGTACTCACAGGGTCTGTAGGCATTGGGATGTTCCAGCTTTAGGAGATGGCTCCAGGAGCTGCAGCTGCATTGTCCTGCAGCCAGAGGTTCCTGTGCCAAGGGCTGGCAGTGTTTCTGCCCCAGGCACTTCTCAGCACCTTCCCTGCCCTGACTGACTGAAGCTCTCTGTGCCTCTGTGCTGTGCCTGGGGTGGCTGCAGGCAGTGCCCCAGCCCTGCTGGGCTGGCAGAAGAGCTGCTCATCAAGAGAAATGTGCTTTTGAAGCTCTTCTTGGTTACCAGGAGCTGCCTCTGTGCCAGGAGCCTAGCCCAGCTCAGCAGCACAGACACAGCACAAGGACTTTAATGAGCCTCTGGGGCTTTGTGCTCAGGCCCGGAACATCAGTCCCTGAGAGGGAGCTGAAGAAACCTCTCCAGAACTCCAAGGCAGAATCCAACTCCAAACTTTCTTGGACTTGTAATGGGTCCCAGTGAGGGACACAACTGAGAAAGTGTCCCCAAGCCCCAGGCAGAGAAGAGAACTGCAGGCAGTGATGACAGGTGGGGACAAAGAGAAGCCAAGTCTTGGTGCCCTGGGGCACAGCAGCAGGGTCTGTGCCACCAAGGGCTGGGAGGAGACACCTTGTCCTGAAGCACTGGGGCCTCCTGGCACAGCCCCAGCCAGGCTGGGCACTGTCAGCCCCTTGTCCTGCCCTCAGCATCCCCCCTAGCCCACATCCCAGTGGCCTCAAGGATCTGCTGGAAGGAATCCCTTGGGGAGCCTTGGCCAGGAATTGCCCTGGGGGCTCCTGAATGCTCCCAGGGACTGCAGGATTTTCAAAGGACTTTGGGTTTTGCTTTTGCCTTGGAGTCTCTGAGAGGTTTGTGCAATCATGGCCTCCAATTATCTGCTGTAATTAGTCCCTGGAGAGGCTTTGTCAGTAACAACATTCAGTGGGGCTCATTAATACTTCAGAGTACTTCAGTTATTTTAAGGTACTTGGTGTTTCCCTTTTGATACAGACTCTGTGAGAGGCTTTGCAATCGTGGCCCCAATTATCTGCTTTAATGAGTCCCTTGAGAGCTTTGTACTGACACTCAGTGGGGCTCATTAATGCCTTGAGATACTCAAGGTTTTTAAGGTACTTTATGGACTTAGGAATACTTTGAGGTACTTTTAAAGAGTTTCCTTTCCACACTGAGTCTCTGAGAGGTTTTTGTACCATCCTGGCCTCCAATTCTCTCCTCCAAGGAGTCCATGAGGAGCCTATGTTGGGAATCTTCCACCTTTCTGTTTTACAACAAAGATGGAACTGAAAGAATTTTGTGAGACTTTCTAAAAGCATCTAAACAAACGTGGGACAATTAACAATACAACAACAACAACCACTCAGAAAATTAATAGTCCTGTTTTAGCTCGACATCATCCAACCCTTTAGTCCCTTGGATTGGAAGAGTTTATTCACCCAGTTTTTGTTTTCCACTTGAAGCTTCTGGAATCCTTCCTTCAGTACCTGAATGCTCTTGTGGATTGTCTCGCTGTGGCTGGAGAGGTTCATGCAACACATCCCTCAGAGTCTACACAGCCATGCCCATGTGCCTAGAGCAAAAACTCTATCGCTCTTCTGCAAGGTGGCATGTCTGATGATCTCTATGTCTGAGAGCAGGCCACTCAATGTGAGGGAGGTAGTATTGGTTTGCTTACTTAACAGGCACCCAAGATGGTCTAATTCTCCTAAACCTTTACCTGCAGCCACCCAAGGTAGTTCAAATTGGGGGTGCTACCATCCGATACCTGGATTAAAGCTTTCAAAGCCAACTCTTTGATATCATCCAATACTTCTCTGGAGATACCTGCTGCTTGATCATCTGGTAGGCTGTGTTGTCCTTCTCCAGCTAGATGGTTGATTATCAATTCCGCCCTTGCCTCATTATTAGCATAGTCTGCTATTATTTGATTTAGTAAACACTTCCATCCCCTTTCCCACAGGGTGTATTCTGTAGGTGACAACAACATGGTCATAATATATTTTAAATCATAGGGGATTAAGACCTGAGCAGTAACCATGGCCCTCATTAGGCCATTAAAACAAGGGAAGTCACTCCTCTGGTCTTTAGCTGCCCTACGCAGATCCTTGATTTCCCCTCAAACCAATGGCTGATACCTGTGATTCTGCCCCCTTCTTTCATAACATACGGGGGCAGTGAGGGGTTTTGAGACTCTTTGCCAGTGTCCTTCCTTAACTGCTTATTTCCAGATCATTTCCCAGGGATCTTCTGAGGTTATAGGGGTGAGGTGGCTCTGGGGAATCCAAACTGTTTTCTAAGGAGGAAGAATAACTTAGAGGAGAAACATTTGGATTAGAAATAGTGTGACAGTTGGGCTTAGTATCTTTGACCATGGGGTCATATTGTTGCCGGAGGGGGAGGCGAAGGGCACTGCCATTTTGTCAGGTGTTGGGGAGGAAGGGTCTTGATTTAGGATGACAAACAACTGGGCTGGCATACTGGAGGCATGGCTCAGGGTGAAAGTGGAATGATTGACAGTGGGGGTGTGACCCACAGTTTTGGGGGTGGAGTCTGGAGGTTCGTTCAGGGCGGAAGAGAAGGTTGTGGTAGCAGGAAATGGAGGAGCCAAGATGGAGGGAGGATGATAGGGCTCTCGAGCCACGTTCAGGCTCCTTCCATCTTAACTCTCCAGGGCATGATATTCCAAGAGAGCATGGCCATCGCCATCATGGACCATCCTGGAACGTCTGATAAAGGCAGGTTTGGGGCGAGGTCCCGAGTTAGAAGTGACCAATGGATTGAGTTTTCAACACACTGCTGGCTGGTGAAGGGTCTCAAGGGTGGTGTGGAAGATGGGGAGTATGTGGGATGCAATGGAGTCCCTATTGATCAAAAAAACTTCCACTTAGTCTCAAAATTCAGTGGTATGGATTTCAACACCAGAGGTGTCTGGAAATTTTTTAATGATCCACCTCATGATTGATTTTTATTCGTTCTTTGAAAATATTTCATCATGATCAGTGAGAATTAAAGCATCCATATACACTCCTTTCTACTGTGAACATCTGGCTGGCAATTTTTCTTTCTTTGCCTTATGGGGAAGAGCTACCACAACACCTCAAATTAATTATGGGACATGGGTGCATACTGTAAAAACACAGTGGCAAAATGGTCAATGAATGTCTTGCATTTCCCCAAACCCACCTGCAATCCTGTGCAGGTGAAACCGTCATTGTCCCTGCTGATCCTGGCCAAGGTCCCTTGAAGCAACGATGAATCCGCCGGGCCCGGCACAAATCCCAGGGAGCACTGGCCTATCCATCAGCCAACCCCAGCTGATGTGACTGACACAGGGAGCCCTGAACGTCATGGTCCCTCTGCGGGTGCGAAATGTCACAATGAAGTTGGCTGCAACACACATCTCTGGCTCCCTGACTTCAGGGTGAGTGTGGCGAAAATGAAAAGGAGCAGGATCAATGGAGTTGTTTAAAAGGAACTTTAATAACAGGATGAAAAATAATAAACATGGAGAAGTCTAGCACAGTACAAGGGGCAGGATCCTAAAACCTGAGACAAAGGGGAAGCAACAACATAGACATTTGGGGGTAGAAAACTTGAACAATAATCATATAGGAGAAATAAGTAACCAATAAACCAATAGGGGAGTAGAACTTGGACAACTTAGCATAACAACACTAAAGGCTTATGGGGGATTTCTCAAGCTCACCCTAAGTTAAAAGAATGATTCCTAGGACTTGAAACTCACGCCCAGTTCTTTTAGGGTAAAATCTGGCTGACTCTGAGTTACAGCCAGGCTAACTCCCACATTGCTGATTTGCACTGGTCCCTTGGGACCATGCAGCCCAACAGAGCCACAATGACGTCCTTGGTTCCACGAGGCTCCACAGTGTCACAATGGTCCCTTGGATCCATGGTGCTTTGCAGTGTTCCAATGGCTCCTTCATTTCACAGGGCTCCCAAATGTCACATTGGTCTTCATAGGAAGAAAGCCATGGACCCCCCATGTTTCAGCAGCTGATCAACGGCAACCACCAGAGGCCAAGGCAAGCCTGACCTGTCTGTCCAGGTGGGTTTGCTCGGAGCAACCCTTGGATATTCAAAATTATGAATGTGGAATCCTAATTTCAGACATTTGTGCCTGGAGAAGGATGATTTTTTCCATACAAAGAATAGCACAGAGCCCTTTCCAGTATTCGGAAAATAGGTGAATGGTGGCACTAAGGAGTTAAACACTAGCCAGACCTGTCTGTCCTGGCACATTTTGTCTGGCAGCAATCTTTGCATACACAGAAATTTGGAGGTGGAATCCAAATTTTGGCCATGGACGCCTGTAAAAAATGGACAGTTCTTTTCCATAAAAAGGAAAGCCCAGAGCCCCAGTGTTTCAGGGGCAGATGGGAGTGGCCTTCCACATTCCAAGGTCAGGCAGACCTGTCAGGTGACCCCTGGGAGACCAAGGCAGTCATACCTATTTCATGTTCCCTTGGTTCCACAGGGCCCTGCAGTGTCACAATGGCTCCTTGCTTCCATGATTCCCTCAGATGTCATAATGGCCCCTCGGTTACACAAGTCCGTAAGGTTCCTAATCGTCTCCATGGTTCCACAAGGCCCCACAGTGTCGTAATGGTCTTTGGGTTCCATGAAGCCCCTCTTTATCACCATGGCCCCTTAGTTCTATTGGGGCCCAGTAGTGCAACAATGATCCTCTTGGTTCCACAAGTTCCTATAGTGTCACAATGGCCCCTTCCTTCCATGAGCCCCTGCAGGATTGCAATGGCCCGTTGGTTCCATGGGGCCCCACAGTGTCACAATGGTCTCCATGATTCCATGGGGCCTTGCAATGCTCTCCATGGATCCACGGTGCCCTGCAGGATCACAACGGCCCTTTGGTTCCACAAAGCCCAGCTGCTTCACACTGGCCCCTTGTGACCATGCGGCCCAACAGACCCACAATGATGTCCTTGGTTCCATGAGGCCCCACAGTGTCATAATGGTCCATTGCATCCATGGTACTCTGCAGTGTCACTATGATGCCCTGCTATTCACAAGGCTCCCGAGTGTCACAATGGTCTCCATGGCTCCTCAAGACCCCACAGTGTCACAGTGGCCCCTTGGATCCATGGTACGCCCAGTGTCACAATGATCCCCTTGGTTCCACAGGTTCCTACAGTGTAACAATGCCCTTTGGCTCCACAACACGCTGCAGTGTCACAATGGTCTCCATAGGAAGGAAACAAGTGAGCCCCAGTGGTGCAGGGTCAGATGAGAGGCAGTCACCCGAGGCCAAGGCTGGCAAGACTTGACTGTATTGGTAGATTTTTTTGGAGAGTAACTCTTGAATATAGGGAATTTTAGAGGTAGAATCCTAATTTTGGCCATATGAGCCTAGACAAGAAAGAGAGTTCTTTTCCACAGGAACGAAAGCACAGAGCCCCAGTGCTTCACGGTCAAATGGGAAGTGGCCCTTGGCATGTCAAATTCAGTGGGACCTGTCAGACACTCCCCAGGAGGCAAAACCAGGAAAACCTGTTCCATGTTCCCTTTTTTTAAATGATTCCCCACACTGTCACAACGGTCTCCTTGATTCCACGAAGTCTTGCAGTGTCACAATGGCTTCTTGGTTTCATGAGCCCCAACAGAGTCACAGGGTTCCCTTGGCTCCATGCGGCCCCACTGTGTCACCATAGCTCCTTTTTTCTATGGATCCCAGTGTTTGATTACTGACCCTTGTGCCCATAGGGCCCCTGAGTTGCACAATGATCTCCTTGATTCCATAAGGTTCCGTAGTGTCCTTGGACCTGCATTGTCACAAGTGACTCATGGCTCCATGAGGTTCCATATTGTCACTTGGGTCGCTGTCATAGGCTGGATGAGATCGATGTCCCGAGATACCTTGGTATGTTTGGAATACCCGTGTGTGGCCAGGGCCGGGTCAGGCTTTGGTTCGTTGTGGGACAGAGCCCCGCCCCTAGTCATGGCCTGGCAGAGCTGTCAATCACACAGCAGATGCTGTGCCAACCTCACTGTGATTGGCTGAGCTGTCAATCAATCACACGGTAACAGCTGATGCCTAGCCTGACTCTGATTGGACAAGCAACTGGCAGTCCCACCCCAGGGGCGGACCCATGAAGGCCCAGGGTGTTAAAAGCCAGAGCACAAGACCAGCGCATGGTCTGTATCCTGCCTTCTCCAGGGGTTCTTCCATTGGTGATGCTGGAGCCCAAGCAGTTGGTACCTATGTGAGTGTCTTTCTATAGATCTTCTGTCTTTCTGATGTTGTCTATTTCTTCTCCTTCTAATCCTACTTACCTGGAACATTTTTGGGTAACTAAGCATCTTAAGGGTTAAAGGTTTTTAGGTTAAACCCTTTGCCAAATTTCCTTGACTGTCCATATTTTGCCAGTAAAATTTGGTGTCATTTTGACCTCTTAGCTCAGTTGATTAGAGCATGGTGCTGGTATCACTGAGGCTGTGGGTTCAATCCCTGTGTAGGCTATTCACTTAAGAGCTGGACTTGATGGTCCTCGTGGGTCCCTTCCTACCAAGAATGTTCTTTGCATCTGCACATGCTGAGAATATCTGGTTGGTGTTTCTCCTGTGCACCAAACTCAAGGAAAGGAAGCTTTGGTTATCCCCCAGCATTTCAGTGTTTTGGGGTGTTCCAGCCCTGCAGGCTCCTCAGTTTCCATGAGGCCTCACAGTGTCCCACTGGCCCCTTGGTTCCATGAGCATCTGCAGTGTCACACAGGTTTATGACATTTGTCCTTGCTGTCCCTCACATCCCACTGCCCCACAAACAGCCCCGAGGCAACCTTGAGGGAACAGGCCCTGCTGTCCCAGGCTGGGCTCAGGGCTTGGCCTTTCTGCTTCCCCCAACCAGCCCAGGCCTTGCTCAGCATTGCAGTTCCCTGCTCAGAGCCTTTGGCTGCCTGCAATCCTGGCCTCAAGGATCTGCTCTCACCAGGCCCTGGGGAGCCTTTGGCAGTCCCTGCCCTCAGTGGGGCCCAGTGATGCTCCAAGGCACTTGGAGTTTTGCTTCTGACTTCTTGACAAGCTTCTTCAGCCTTCTCTGTGTGCCTGAGGCTCCTGGACCCAGCCCCAAATCCACTGTGGGGATCATCAAAATACAGAAAGCCCTCAGGAGCTCTTTTCCTTCCTTCCTTCCTTCCTGCCTGCCTCCCTCCCTCCCTCCCTCCTTTCCTTCCTTCTATCCAGGGCTTTGGCAGCTGATTGGAGTCAGTTTGAAGTTCTGTTAAGGAGAAAGATTTCAAAATGCACCTCATACTTTTTTTCTTTAATCAAGTGAGTATTTTTTTATTTTCCAGATCAGGGAAGAGCTGATAGAAGTATTCCCCAGGTGATCCTAATGCTGAATGTCTCCTTAGGAGGTCTGGGCACAGGGAAGAATGAGCTCCTTGAGGGCTGACCCTGTTTGGACAAGCTGCTCCTCACCCCCAGCCTCACCATGTCTGACATGGCCCACCTGGCACTGACATTCCTGTGCCCTGCAGCAGAACCTTGTCCCCTGAGCTCTGCAGCTCCATGTCCAGCCCATTGCACCATGTCCCACCTGCTCTCCTCAGGGCTCTGCCTGCACACAGGCCCAGGAGAAGTTCTCCTGTGTGGAAGGATGGAATGGAAAAGCCTGGGCGAGTTTCCTGAGCAGCAAACCCCACTCAGGAACCACCTGCTCAGTCCAGGCTGCCTGGAATGGTGTCACCTTTCTACAAGGGACAGTGTGAGCAGAAATGATCTCTGGAAGCAGAATTCTCTGAGTCTCCCAGCTGAATTCTCTATCTCTGTCCTTTCCCTGGACCTGTGTTGTAGATGGAAGCTGCTGGTGCCATCCTCACCTTTAGCCTCTCTCTTGAATGCAAACAGACATTCCCAGGTGTGTTAAGCAGGATTTGCTCAATGTTCCTACAAAACTTTTGTCTTCCTCATGGAATGAAGGGACCATTTTGGAACTGAGGGGTGACGTGGAAGCGCGGAGTCAGTTGTGACCCTGGAGTGCCATGGAACCAAGGGGCCATGGTGACACAGCAGGGCCACGTGGATACAGTGGTCCATTGTGACACTGTGGATCCAAGGAGACCATGGAGACACCCCCAGAACCTCATGGAACCAAGGTGTCCATGGTGACCCAGTGGGGCTGCATGGAGCCAATGGTCCATGGTGACACTGCCCATCCAAGGAGGCCATTTGGACACTGTGGAAGCTCATGGAGCGAGGGAGGCCATTGTGACACTGAAGAACTTCATGGCACCAAATATCCATGGTGACACAGCAGGGCATCATGGGAACCAAGGAACCACTGTTGGCAGTAGGGAAACTCATGGAACCAGGGGCTGTTGAGGCACTGCAGAACCAAAACAGCTGCTGGACCTTGTCCCCTGGCCCTGCACAGCTCCTTGGGAGGCACGGCAGGAGCAGCACCCTGGGAGCCTCGGGAATGCCCCTCTGGGATCCACGGCACACACTCCCAGGGGCTGGAATTCCAGGTCCCAGCCAGGAAAAGATGTTCCTGCTCTGGGACGCAAAGACCTTAAAAGGAGATAAAAGCCAAGTGGAGCAAAATTTTACAGTGACATTTCACTGCCAGCCTTCATAACTTCATCCATGGTTGTTGTAACTCCTGGATTGGGAATTAAATCAGGGCAGG
Source organism: Zonotrichia leucophrys gambelii (assembly GCF_028769735.1). Classification (NCBI taxonomy): domain Eukaryota; kingdom Metazoa; phylum Chordata; class Aves; order Passeriformes; family Passerellidae; genus Zonotrichia; species Zonotrichia leucophrys. The sequence continues at coordinate 9,227 of NW_026992653.1, forward strand.
GTCTTTGGTGGGAGCTGCCCTGGCTCAAGGGAGACACTGAGATTGAAACAGAGCAGGCAAAGAAAGGCAGGAGAGAAAGGAGAACACAAACACAATCAGCTGTGAAGGTGGCACTCTGAAAAACATAACTGGAACTGATGGAAAATAAATGGGACAGAAACTAATAGTTCTGAAAATTTTCTTTTCTATGAAAATGCATCCCACACACCCAGCCCCCCACAATCACGATCCCACACCCTCAAATTTGGATCCCACTTCTCCCAGTCTATATCCAAACCCATCTCACCCTGGTGATTGTGGAATTGAGTAATTTTAGCACGGGACTGAATTTTTTTTTGTGGTGGCAACAAGCAATTTGAGGTTGGATTGAGCCCTTTGGAGTAAGATTGTGGTGTTTTCAGTGGAACTGAGTCATTTTGAGGTGACAGATCAATCTGTCTTTACTTTTGGAGTGCAAAGATATGCTGAACACTTCTGAAATCCCCCAAGAACCCGCAAATCTTCCAGAATATGTCCCCAAACTATAAATTCCTGCTCAAGTAACTGTTAACTAATGGAAATTTCGACATCTTTGATAAATTTCTTTCTTTTTAGTCCTATTTCAGATGTTTTTAAGTGATAAAGAAAAATCAAAAGGAAATTTGTGCCAAAACAATAGGATAACCAGTCAGGTGTCCTCTCAGCACAGATCACTGAATGTGGGTCACCAGGGCTCTGCCCAACGTGGATCCTCCCATGGGGGATGGAGCTGGAGTGATGCACGAAGCTCTTCCAGCAGTTGGGTCATTTGCAGGGCTTCCCTTACCAGTGCCTCCATTGGTGTCTGGTCAAGTGAGAGCTCATGGAGATGCTCTTCCCACACTGAGGACACTCATAAGGCATCTCCTGAGTGTGGATGCGCCGGTGGGTGATGAGGTGGCAGTTGTGCTTGAATCCCTTCCGGCAGTCGGGGCAGCGGAAAGGACTCTCCTCTGTGTGAATCCACTCATGCAGGAGGAGACTGGAGTTGGTCTGAAACCTTTTCGCACACTGGGGACACTCATAGGGCCTCTCCCCAGTGTGGATGCGCCAGTGCCTGATTAGGTTGGAGTTGCACTGGAAGCCCTTCCTACAGTTGGGGCAGTGGAAGGGCCTCTCGTCAGTGTGAATCCACTGGTGCTGGAGGAGATGGGAGCTGACACTGGGGACACTCATAGGGCCTCTTCCCAGTGTGGATGCGTTGGTGCATTGTTGGGAAGTGTTGGCTGGCTAAAGACTGGAAAAATACAAAACCATGGCTAATTCCAAGTCCTGCACCTGGCAAGATAGTGTGTCCTTGGGCCTAGCTGTAGTATAATAAAAAATAGTGAAAGAGACATGAGAAAAGAGAGATGTAACCCCTAAGGAATGAGGAAGAGTTCACGGTATCGTTTAACCAATAGATTGCTTGGCTTACAGAATATTCATAAGCTTATTATTTGCTGTATAAGTGTTTGATACTTTCTTCAATAAACTGGACCTTGGACCTGTGATGAGCCAGCTGGTGTCCTGGTGTCATTCCTACGACAAATGGTTGACCCCGAACGCTGACCCCCTCGTCTCGACTAAAAGAAAAAGGGGGAGAGAGCATGCCACAGTCGAGGAAGTTGGAAGTGGGTCCTGAGCAGCCAGGACGGTGCCGGAATTTTGAAGCACCCTCAGGGTTCACATCGGTGACCTGAGCCATACGTGTCTGCCAGAGCCTGGAAAGCTGCAAAGAGCGCTCACGAAAGAGGTATGAAAAGGCAAGCAGCATATAAGTTATCCGCCGCATATCTAGAATGGCGAGGGATAAAGGGGATAGATTTGTTATTAGCCTATGGATATGCTGAAGAAATTTTCCTTAACCCACATACGGTCTATGAACTCTCAGAACGGAGAAAATCTGGGGATATACTGGGGGAAGCAGTGTTAGAAGATGATAAAACAGCAAAGAAACCGAGCAAGCCATGGCGGGTCATATACAATACACTGTTTCAGCATGTCTCTGAGTGCAAAGCAGCAGCCGCGGCTCGGGGCGGCTGTGAGGCTGTGCTACTCTGAACTCGGCATGGGCGCTCCGCCATGGGGAGCAGCCGCGGCGAGCGGCCGCCTGAAATGCTGCGCTGTAGCGGCGGTAGCGACGGCAGCCGCGGGGAGAGCCGAGCCGCCGCGGGGGGAGCGACCCGCGCCGCCACGGGCGCTGGGTGCAGCGCACGCAGTGAGTCAGCCTGCCGGCAAGTCTTGCGAAACAAAGAGCCCAGCACGGGGTGGGGGGGTTTCGCCCGCTCCGACACACGCGCCGCGGGAACCCTGCTGCAATTGAGAAACCAGTAATAATAAACAAATGACACCAAGGGCTACCAGGACGTTTCTCACCTAAGTTAAAAGGACCCTTTTGTTTTTCCTAGCAGAGACTGTGAAAGACAAATCAGCGTAGTGAATGCGGGAATCAAATTTCGGCCGAATTGGCTCAGCATTCGTTATGCTGTCTTAAAATCACCTGTATTAACAGAGACTTTAAACATCAGAAGCATAGACTTTAATCGGTGGAACATCAAACTCTGAAATTATATTTTGAAAAATTTAAAAATGTTAAAAATGTGTTAAAGTGGTTGTAGAAGTAAGATGTAATGAGTGTGTTTTTTGTATTTTTTAAGCTTTGTTTAGATGTCATAGATATAAAAGCGAGCACTGAATTCAAAAGAATTTTTCCACAGCTATACCTTAAACAAACTTCTTATGTTTAAATGCATTCAAGTATAAAAATGCTGCAGCAAACACATGAAGAAAGTTGTTTTAGCTTAGTATTTTAGAATCAGGCCTGTAAGTAAGTTATAGTAAATGCTATATTCTATTTCTATAGTAAGTTTTATTTGTTACTAAGTAGTTTAAGTTAAATTATCTATTAAGTGCCATTAAATGTTAAATACTGTTGAGGTTAGGTTTTGTTAAGTTTTCTGTTAAGTTTAAGTGTTAGATTCTGTTAAGATTAAATTATATTAGGTTTAAGCTATGTAGAATTTAAAGTCAGTTAAGTTCGGCTAAGTTAAGTTCTGTTGAGTTTAATTTCTGTTAAGTTCTGTTAAGTTTTAATATTTTAAGTTTAAGTATTTTAAGTCTAGGTGCTATTAAGTAACGTTAGATAGATTTATGCTGTTATGATAGGTGTTTATTTTATGACTTGTGTGCAAGGTGTTGTTGTGAACATCAGAGAAACCTTAGTTGAAAAAGACAATCAGAAGCACTTGTGAGTAGAGCTGTTCCTGTTTGAAGTATATCTGCTGTTTGAGAATAGAAAGCAAACTTACCAGACAATCAATGCAGGTGAAACCTGCACACATGTTACTCCTTTAGCTTATTTTTGTAGGTTGTATTAGCACACCTAAGTTTTGTTTGAGCCTTGTAGCACATAGAATTTTTTTTGTATCTGTCATGTAGCATCTCCTATAAATAGTGATAGCCTTTTTGGTTTGTTTCCCTAGCTTAGATCCCTTGTAAGAGAGAAACCTTGCTAGCTGAGAATATTGCTTATAATGTAATAATTGTTAGAATTGCCTATTTTTGTGTTACAAAGAGTGTGACACAGTTAGCCCATAGAATTTTTTTTAAAAAATAAAAACAGGGGAAGTGTTGGGAGTTTGGCTGGCTAAAGACTGGAAAAGTACAAAACCGTGGCTAATTCCAACTCCTGCACCTGCAAAGATAGTGTGTCCTTGGACCTAGCTGTAGTAGGATAACAAATAGTGAAAGAGACATGAGAAAAGAGAGATGTAACCCCTAAGGAATGAGGAAGAGTTCATGGTATAGTTTAACCAATAGATTGCTTGGCTTAAAGAACATTCATAAGCTTATTATTTGCTGTATAAGTGTTTGATGCTTTCTTCAATAAACTGGACCTGTTGGACCCGTGATGAACCATCTGGTGTCCTGGTCTCCTTCGTACGACACTGGTGGACTGGGGATTTGTGCCATGGGTGAGGTTTTCATTCTGACTGTTTCAACCTTGGAAAACAGGAGGTGGTACCAGGACGTGTTGGGGAATGCAACCCTGACTGAATTCAGAGAAAGAATTTCCAGAAGCTGCAGCCAGAAATGGAGAGTTGTGTGATAATCATTCACACATCTCCATAGAGACCTGTAAAGTGATCTAGAACATGAAAATTGGTTGTCAGAGGCAGTTTCTTTCTGTTTTCAGTTTAGATGATTGTACATCTCTCGTGCTGGTATAAATCAAGAGCATGAAAACAATCAGTTCATGATAAGCAGCAGAACAAGCTGCACCTCCCAGAGTAGTAGACTGAAAGAATCTGAAAAGGAGAAATGCAGGGAATGATTTGGTGAACCTTGTCTGTTAAGAAGGGTAATTTTTTCTAAGAATTTCTAAGAATTTCTATTCCATTTCCTCTCCTTTTCTCCTTCTTAATATGGCCAGATTCCTCATGAAATGAGAAGCCTGAGCTTGCAGAAGTGCATGAAAGATGCCCTGTTCCTCTGCAGGGACATTCAGGGTGGAACAGGAAGCAGTTTTGAAATAATTGTGTGATAGATGAGTAATGCAATGGTTGAGTCTCACAATTAAAAGGCAGATATTATGGATATGTTAAGACAAGTTTTATAGATTTACAGTTATGTTTTACCCCCCTTGTGTTGTTATCACAGGGTTACCTGGTAGTTGGGGTATTTGGGAGGGTTGGCTTGTTACCATGGCAACACCTGACCTCCAGTCAAGATGTTAAGAAGTGACCTCCACCACTGGACAGCAAAGAAAGAGTTGATTAACAAGATTTTGGGAGGGGCTAAAGGGTTAAAAGATGAAACATCCATTGTGTGGACGAGCACATGGTGGGAAAATTCCTTTGCTCCCAGTGCCAAAATATTTCCTGTGTTCAGTCTTCTCTTATATTTTTATAATATTTTATTAATCCTTTTAAATTTTTGAAAGTTAATATCATTTCTCACAAATGAGGACTTATCCGGGAAATATAGCTGGTGGCCTTAGGACTTTTCAAAAGGGGCACCCCCTTCCACAGATTGGGCAGAGTCTATCAGACACTTCCAGTTCCACCAGTGGTTGCAGGTTGGAAGCCCAAAGACACCAGGAGACTGGATAAAGAAAAGAGTGGAAGAGGGGTGAGCACATCCACATAACTATTTTTGGCCAGATTGTGACTCTGTAATTCTGGTAACTGAGCTTCACATTAGTAATATACTGGATCCATCCTGGTCCCTTGAAGCATCAGGATATTGGACAGTGGAAAGGAAAAAGGAACAGTGGGATGCATGGAGGGGGACAAAAGCGGGGATCCCATAGACAAGGACCCCATGGCCGGCGGGACACATAAGATTGAAGGGTTTGTGGGGACCTGGGAGCCGGGTTCACCCATCGGGGAAACCATGTTTGTGCCAGGACAGGGACCCGTGGCAGGATTCCCATCCAGCACACACCAAGAGAGCCGGTGAGCTCCACATGACACGGGAGTTCGTGTGGTGCTCAGAGCGGGGGCAGCCTCTGGGGCACAGCCAGCGCTGTAATTTCCAGGGCCAGCCGAAGCCGGGCTAGAGTGGGCTGATTGCCAGGGGGTTTGCTGCAGGGGGTCACCCAGGAGCTGGTGCAGCAGTTTGTGTGCTGCCGAGCCAAGGGGGTTGGGGCAGTCTGGCTGCCAAGCCAAGTCACGTCAGCGCAGAGCTGCTGAACCGAGGGGGGTCAGGCTGGGCCGGATGCTGAGCCGAAACAAATTGGGGCAGGCAGAGCCGCTGAGGCTGAACCGAGTCAGGCCAGGAGCAGGAACTCCTGAAGTGGAGCAGGCTGAGCCTCTGAGTTTAATTGGGGTGAGCAGAGCCACCGAAGCCGAACCAAGTTGGATCAGAGGTTGGATGGAAGCCACTGAGTTGAATTGGAGTGGGCAGAGCCACCAAAGCTGAGCCAGGTAGGGCCAGGGGTGAGACTGCAGCTGCCGAGGTGAATTGGGCTGGGGCAGGCCACAGCCGAGCTGAGCCAGGCGAGACAGGGTGCTGAGTGCGACCGTGGCACCAGAGCATTGAACCGAGGAGAGGAAGGGCAGGGACCAATCTGGTAATACGGAAGCCCTGGATTGTAAGAATTTTTTCTTTTTTTACTTGTCAAAAGAGAAGTACAGTTTTTTTGGGTTTTTTTCTCTCTTCCCTTTCCTTCTCTTTCCTCCTTCCCTTGTTTATTTTTTTCCCACTCCCCCTTTCCTTTTCTCTTCTGAGAGAGGCAGGCTCTGTCCAGAGGGCCTGTGGTTGGAAAGGTGGGCTCTGTCAGAGGAGAGCCTGTGATCGGCCAGTCAGGATGGGACTGTGGGCAAATAGGGAATCTCCAAGGGGAGAAGTTAGAAATTGAAGAGCTACCAATAGTTATATCCCCAGGTGGCCCACTGGGAGGGAAACTAGCCCGGTGGAAATATGACCCAAATACCAGAGAAAAGGATGAGCTCAAAATTATTCACTAGTGCATGGTAGAATGGACCAGAAGGGAAATTAGGACCAATCATGTATACTGGCCGAGATATGGGTCAGATGAAGGATGGATGTGTCAGGCATTAAACATCCATGTAAGAGCTAAGAAACCATTCAATCAGGAAGAGAGTGACTATGCTGCCTGCTGTGGGAGGGAGAGTTCACCCTCAAAGGTGAGCATGTTTAAGGTATCAGAAAATAAAGAATGGGACCCATTAGAACACTTACCCCCCCCACCTCCAATAGCCTCAGATGCACCTCCCCTACCCCCTGATGGGCCTAGCCAGAACACCAGGAGCAGGATAGAACAAAGACAGGAAAGCAGATCAGGTGATGGGAACCAAGCAGCGGGATTATATCCCCTGAGGGAAATACCCCTGTATGGGGTGCAGGGAGGAATTCGATTTATAACTGTGCCTCTCAGTTCTTCTGATGTGAGAATGTTCAAGAAATAATTGAAAGGATTACTAGAGGACCTCACTGGATTAGTGGAACAGTTAGACCAGTCTCTAGGGCCCAATACAAGAGATGCAATCAATCATGACCATGCTATTCACACCAGAAGACAGACAGATGATCTGAGTGGCTGAGATATGGATATGGGAAAGGGAGTGTGTGCAAGGACCTCCTGGAGATCTGAAAATGCCCATAGTGCACCCCACCAGCAACCACAACAGCACTGGAGGGAGGCAAGACATGGAGGAATTTAGGACATTGATTATAAGAGGTATCAGAGAGGCATCTCCATGTAATTAAAATGCTCATAAAACTTTTGATGAGCAGCAAAGGAAGGAAGAAACCCCAACAGAGTGGCTAGAAAGACTGAGAAGGAATATGAGGCAATATTCAGGGATTGACCCTGATACAGTGGCCACACAGGTCTAACTAAAGATAAATTTTGTCACTCAGGCCTCGCCACATATATGGAGAAAGTTAGAAAAGTTAGATGGTTGGCAAGAAAGCAGGTTAGAGGATCTGTTAAGGGAAGCACAGAAAGTCTATGTAAAGAGGGACTAAGAGAAGATCAAGACAAAAACCAAAGTAGTGGTAACTGCCATTAGGGAAGGAAACCAGCATTTAAAGAACAACCCAGGTAAGGGAGGAGGATTCCAAGTGCAGGAAGATAGATGGAGGGGAGATTCAGCTCCTTGGGACAGGGCATAAAAAGGAGAGTTTGGGAAACAGGGGAAACTATGACCAGTTTGCCTTTACTGTAAAGAGAATGGGCATATCAGAAAGAATTGCCCCCAGAAGGAAAAGGAGCTGAGGATGTATGAGACTGAGCAAAAAGGAGAAATGGAAGACTAGGGGTGTCAGCGGCTCTACCTCCTGGGTACCATCGGAGCCCTTGATAACTTTAAAAATAGATCCCCATGAGGAAGCATTTGAATTCTTAGTAGACACAGGGGCTGAAAGAACTTGTGTTTGTAGAATCCCAAAGGGGTGCAAAAAGGGTCAAGATACTGTGCAAGTAGTAGGTGCTAAAGGAGGGTTCAAAACCTCAGTTATAATGCAAATAAAGTTTGAAGGAACAAATAAAATAGGAATTGGGGATGTTCTATTAGTTCCAGAAGCAGGATGCAATCTATTAGGGTGAGATTTACAAGTGCAGCTAAGCATTTTAATACTCCCAGAGGAAGGGAAAAATGGTAGTTAAACTTCTCGAATAAGGGAAGAGGATGAGGGCAAAATTCATGAGATGGTGTGGGCAAAACCATAAAATTGAGGCAAATTGAACGTGAAACCTACAGTAATAAAATTAATTGATGGCAGCTATCCAGTCTGTGGAAGGGAGATGAAGACTGCAGCCACTGATCCAGGATCTACTTGAGGATGAGACCTTAGAACCATGTGTCCCCCCATAATACACCCATATTACCAGTAAAGAAGTCAGATGGGACTTACAGGCTTGTCCAAGATTTGAGAGAAGTGAACAACAAAACAGTGAATCGGTAGCCAGTAGTGCCTAACCCCTCTACACTACTGAGTAATATCCCCCCAGCACACCAGTGGTTTAGTGTCATAGATCTAAAAGATGCTTTTTTGGCAGGTCTACTGGCAGAGAAAAGCAGGGATGTATTTGCTTTTGAATGGGAGGACCCTGATTCTGGGAGTAAGAAACAGTTTTGGTGGACTAGGTTACCCCAAGAGTTTTCCAAATCTCCAAACCTCTTCGGTCAAGCCCTAGAAGTAACACAATTCTTCTCCATCAAACCTGAGATAAAGCTCATCCACTATGTAAATTATTTCCTTTTCACAGGACAGGAAGAAAAAGAAGTTTGGGAATCCACCATAGTGTTGTTAAATTTTCTGAGGGACCAAGGACTTTCGGTATCAAAATGGAAACTCAAATTTGTAGAGAGGGAAGTAAAATTCCCTAGGACATGTGATTTGTCAAGGGAGCTGGTGGCTGAACCCTGAGAGAATTACGGGGTTAGTCTCACTCTCACTGCCAAAAACAAAGAGAGAAGTCAGAAGGTTTCTAGGCTTGTTGGGATACTGTAGGCTATGGATTGAAGGATGCACGCAGGCCATCCAGTTCTTGTATGAAAAGTTAGTGGAAGAGATTAGGTGGGGAAAAGATGACGAACAAAAGTTTGAAGCTTTAAAGCAAAACATTGTCAGTTCACCAGAACTGAGCCTTCCTGCCTTCTATCTGTTTGTGGGTATGGAAAAAGGGGTAGCACGTGGAGTATTAGCCCAGGACTGGAGAGAATCCAGGAAACCAGTGGCCATTTTATCATAAGTATAGACCCTGTCAGCCGGAGATGGCCAACCTGCGTTCAGGCTGTGGCAGTTACTGCCATACTCATAGCAGAAAGCAAAAGATTAACCTTTTGGGGGAAAATTGAAGATATATATATATCGCAAAATCAGTAAGGAGTATCCTGAGACAAAAGGCTGAGAAATTACTCACTGATTCCCCAAGGCTAAAGTATGAAGACATCTTAATAGATAATGGTTTAGAGCTAATCATGAGTAACCAACTCAACCCTGCCCAGTTTTTGGATGGAGAAACAGATGAGAAACTAATACCTAATTGCCTAGAGGATATAAACTATCAAACTAAAGTAAGAGAGGACGTAACAGATCAAACACTACAAGGTGGAAAATGATTGTACATCGATGGATCTTCATGGGTAATAAAGGGGCATAGAGTATTGGGGTACGCTATAGTGCATGAAGGGTTAGAGGCCATAGAAAAGAGAAAGTTTCCTTCCAACTGGTCAGCACAAGTGTGTGAGCTGTGTATCCTAAAACAAAGTCAGGAAACATTAGCATGGAAAAGGGGAGCAATATATACAGGACTCAATATACACTTTTGGAATAGTGCATAACTTTGGAAAAATTTGGGAAGAGAGGGGGCTATTAAATTCAAAAGGAAAGGGACTGATTCACGAAACTTTTGTCTTAGAAGAGTTAGAAACCTTACAATTGCCAGAAGAAGTAACAGTGGTCTATGTTAAAGGGCATCAAAAAGAGGCAACTCAGAAGGCGTGAGGGAACAATTAAGCTGATTTTGAAGCTAAAAATGCAACTGAATCAGAGACAGATAAACTAATAATAAACCCATAAAAGAAATGCAAAAAGTCCCCATATTCAGTGGGACAGAAGAGGAAGAACTCATTGAAATAGGAGTCAAGAAAGAAAACAAAGGGAAGTGGAGATGAGCAGGTGGGAGGCAAATATTGAATAAACCCCTTGCCAGGAAAATGTTAGAAGGCATAAGTGGCACAACACATTGGGGTACACAAGTGCTAAGTGATCAATTTCTAAGGGATTTGGGCTGCATAGGAATTTTCAGAATAACTAAGCAAGTAACTGAAGTGTGTGTGATATGTCAACAAGTGAATAAGAAAATCATGAGGAAAACACCCAGGTGAGGGCGAGAATTAGCCTTATGGCCCTTCCAAAACATCCAAGTAGACTTTACCAAGCTTCCCCAGGTACAATGGTGGAAGTTTTTGCCAGTGATAGTAGATCACGTGACTCATTGGGTAGAGGTGGTACCCACTGTGAAAGCCAGTGCCAGTGTTGTGAGTAAAACACTTCTAGAATCAATCATTCCCCAATATGGGATGGCAAACAGGATTGATTCAGACCGGGAAACTCATTTCACATTGAAGATATTGCAGAAAGTTGTTCAGGCCCTGGGAATAAAATGGGAATTACATACTCCATGGTATCCACAGAGTTCTGCTTGGTAGAGAGAATGAATCAAATTCTTAAAAGAGCTCTAGTTAAGCTAATGATTGAAACCAAAATGTCATGATAAAATGTCTCCCTTTGGCCTTATTAAGAATTAGAACCCAAGCCCAGTCAGATCTGAGGGTGTCACCCTATGAAATGATGTTTGGGTTACCCTTCCTGACCTCACCCCAGAAGGTTGCCACCTATGAGGAAGGGGAAGCCAATGCCAAGAAATAAGTTATGCCCATAGCACAAACCTTAGAAGGGCTAAGGCATAAAGGGGCAATTCCTCAAACTACCACCCTGGATTTCAGAATCCATAATATTAATTCCCGGAATTGGGTGATGATTAAGTCATGGAGAGATCAGCCTCTAAACCCTCAGTGGGAAGGTCCCATTCAGGTACTGCTCACCACCGAATCAGACGTGCGAACTGCAGAGCGGGGATGGACTCATGGCAACAGAGTCAAAGGCACAGTGAAAGAACCCAAAGAGTGGACTGTAACATCAGGCTGGGTGAAACAAGACTGACTCTCAAGCAGAGACTGAAAGACAAGCAGGAAAACACCAAGAGAACCAAAAAGTAGAGTCAAGCTTCCACCAACCAACTTGAGAACTGTCTTCCTGTTTTAGTGGGTGAGAATTACCAGCATCTGTTGACGAGAAGTCCTCAAGGGACTGTAAAAGGTAATGAGGCAGCATCCTTAAGAAGTAAGACAAGAAATAGAGGGCAAGATCGGGTTGGCCCCTTTGTTCCCTACCAAGAATGCTCCATAGCCCTGCTGTGGGTAGAAACCCTGTTGGCATGATAAGGTGGGAACAAAAGGCCATGCCAGACGTCTGTCATTGCTCAGTTGTCTTTTAGTTCAACAGGGACTGGAGGGCAGGACTGAGTTGGCCTCTGTACTCACCCCTAAGATACACTGACTATGGGTAGCAGCACTGACAATGGGTACATAGGCACGGTAGGTGGGAGTTAAAGCCATACTGGACCTCCGTGATGCCCTTTTGTTCATTCCAAATAAGTGTGTCTAAGGAAAACCTGAGATTTTTTCTGCTGTTCCCACTGTCCTTGCCCACATCAACAGATGCTGGTATGACTCATTCAAGAGAGAGAGAAATTTTTTTACTTAATTGTTCGAGCATAATTACTTATACAAAAAGAAAAGGGGGGTTTGTTACAGATGAGTAATTCTATGGTTGACTCTCACAGTTAAGGAGTGAATATTAAATATATGTTAAGAGAAGTTTTCTAGATGTGTAGTTATCTTTCTCCTCCCCCTTGCATTGTTATCACAGGATGGCCTCAGTAGTCGGGGCATTTGGGAGGGTTGGCTTGCTACTTAGGCAGCACCTGACCTCCAATCAAGGTGTAAGACAGTGATCTCCACCACTGGACAGTGAACAAGGAGTCAATTGACAAGACATTGTGAGGGGCTAGAGGTATAAAAGACAGAACATCTATTTTGTAGATAAGCACATGGTGACGGAATCCTTTGCTCCCGACACTGTGTCATTTTCTTTATTAAGTCTTCTGTTGTATTTTGAAAAGATCTTAATAATTTAAATTTTTGAAAATGAAAATGGTTTCTCACATGAGGTTGGGGAATGTGAGGAAAGGTTGTCCACACTGGGTGAGCTCCAACGTACAACTTCACTGACCTGGCCAGACCTCCTTAGAAGCGGCCCTACATCAATATAAATCACTTAATGCTCCAATCAGCTCTTCTCCAAAGAGAACAGTAATAAAATACACTCTTTAAAATAGGATTACATATTACTTAAAAGCTCTTTGAAATATTTCTCCACAACTGTAAAAGGAAATCTGCCTGATGAACTGCTTAAGAGCAGAGGGAAATCAAGGCAGAACCATGGTTTGTCAGGACTTGTTTGATCCTAATGAGCCATGTGGTGAATTTGGAGCTGAGCACTTGAACTTCAAGGCCTGAGAGGATATTGCACAAACCTTTCCAAGAGCCAAAGTCAGAAGAAAACACCAAAGTGTCTCAAAGCATGAATGGGTTTCACTGAGGTCCATCGCCAACACAGGAGGAAAGAATTGAAGGCCAGAATTGGAAAAAACACCTCTCAGAGATTCAGAGCGCAAAGGAAAATCCAAAGTACCTTAAAAACCTTGAGTATCTGAAAGCATTAATGAACCCAACTGAGTGTCAGTACAGAGCTCTCAGGGGACTCGTTAAAGCAGATAATTGGGGCCATGATTGCACAAACCTCTCACAGAGTCTGTATCCAAAAAGCAACACCAAATACCTTAAAATAGCTGAAGTACCTTGAAGCATAAATGGCCCACTGAGTGTCATTACTGATAAAGGCTCTCCAGGGACTAATTAAAGGAGATATTGGAGGCAGGGACTGCACAATCTTTTTCATAGAGTCTGTATCAAAAGGGAAACACCAAGTAGCTTAAATAACTGAAGTACCCTGAAGTATTAAGGAGCCCCACTGAGTGTTGTTACTGACAAAGCCTCTCCAGGGATTAATTTCTGCAGATAACTTGAGTCCATGATTAGAGACTCCAAGGCAAAAGCCAGACCCAAAAACCTTTGAAAAACCTGCAGTCCATGGGAGCATTAAGGAGACCCCAGAGCAATTCCTGCAAAGGCTCCCCAGGGACTCCTTCCAGCAGATCCTTGAGGCCACTGGGTGTGGGCTAGGGGGATGCTGAGGGCAGGACAAGGGGCTGACAGCGCCACACCTGGCTGGGGCTGTGCCAGGAGGCCCCAGGGCCTCAGGACAAGGTGTCTCCTCACAGCCCTTGGTGGCACAGACCCTGCTGTGCCCCAGGGCACCAAGACTTGGCTTCTCTTTGTCCCCACCTGTCATCAGTCCCTCCAGTTCTCTGCTCTGCCTGAGGCCTGGGGACACTTTCTCAGTTGTGTCCCTCAGTGGGACCCATTAAAAGTCCAAGAAACTTTGGAGTTGGATTCTGACTTGGAGTTCTGGAGAGGTTTCTTCAGCTCCCTCTCAGGGACTGATGTTCAGGGCCTGAGCACAAAGCCCCAGAGGCTCATTAAAGTCCGTGCGCTGTGTCTGTGCTGCTGAGCTGGGCTGGGCTCCTGACACAGAGGCAGCTCCTGGTAACTAAGAAGAGCTTCAAAAGCACATTTCTCCTGATGAGCAGCTCTTCTGCCAGCCCAGCAGGGCTGGGGCACTGCCTGCAGCCACCCCGGGCACAGCACAGAGGCACAGAGAGCTTCAATCAGTCAGGGCTGGGAAGGTGCTGAGAAGTGCCTGGGGCAGAATCACTGCCAGCCCTTGGCACAGGAACCTCTGGCTGCAGGACAATGCAGCTGCAGCTCCTGGAGTGATCTCCTCAAGCTGGAACATCGCAATGCCTACAGACCCTGTGAGTACATTCTCTGATTGTTTCTTGGGCAGAGCAGCCAGGGGTGTCAAGGGCTGTCCTGCAGAGCAGGGTCCTGCAGCCCAGGGTGCTGTGCTGGGGCAGGGACTCTGCTGCCTGCCAGGGACAGCTCTCAGCCAGCCCTGGCAGCTGCTCCTGGCACTGGAGGACAAGATCTGGGTCGGAGGAGACAGCTGGTAACGCTTGGAAATGTTATCCTTGTGTGGTGAGGATGCTGCATTGTTAAGGACTGCTCCCAGCATAGCACTTAACTCCACAACATTTCCAAGTAGATTATACAGGGAGTACAGTGAGGAAGGGGTGGCATAAAAGGGGAAAACCTGCTTTATTAATCTACTGCTCTAGGTTGACTGGATGTGAAATAGCACATAGATATTTTTAATATCAGAATGATACTAAAAATAACCAAACAAAATCTCCCAGATCTGAATACACCAGGCAGTGCTGAAATCAGCCAAGCACCATTTAGAGACAGCGTAAGTGTTGCTTTTCCAGGCTTCAGGGTTGCTCTGACCTTGCCATCAGAGCCTGGAGAGCCAGAGTCAGAGCTAGGCAGTGCCAGAGCTGGGAGGGGTCTGCAGGGCAGAGCTGAGCCCCCAGGGCTGGGCTGGGCTCTGGCAGCATTGGCAGGGCCCAGCCCTGGGCACAGAGAAGCAGCTGTTGGCAGGGACAGCTCCAGGCAGCAGAGCCCTGGGCAAGCAGTGGGCGGAGGGTGGCCCCAGGCTGTGCTGGGATATTTTAAATCCTCTCCAAACCTAATGATTCCGTGATTACTTTTCTTACAGATCCCCATGCCAAGGAACAGCAAATGTCCAACAGCAGCTCCATCAGCCACTTCCTCCTGCTGGCATTGGCAGACACGCGGCAGCTGCAGCTCCTGCACTTCTGCCTCTTGCTGGGCATCTCCCTGGCTGCCCTCCTGGGCAACGGCCTCATCATCAGCGCCATAGCCTGCGGCCACCACCTGCACACACCCATGTTCTTCTTCCTGCTCAATCTGTCCCTCAGTGACCTGGGCTCCATCTGCACCACTGTCCCCAAAGCCATGCACAATTCCCTCTGGAACACCAGGAACATCTCCTACACTGGATGTGCTGCTCAAGTATTTTTTTTTGTTTTCTGTGCAGCAACAGAGTTTTATCTCTTGACTGTCATGTGCTACGACCGCTACGTGTCCATCTGCAAACCCCTGCACTACGGGACCCTCCTGGGCAGCAGAGCTTGTGCCCACATGGCAGCAGCTGTCTGGGCCAGTGCCTTTCTCACTGCTCTGCTTCTCACAGCCAGTACATTTTCCCTGCCCCTGTGCCATGGCAATGCCCTGGGCCAGTTCTTCTGTGAAATCCCCCAGATCCTCAAGCTCTCCTGCTCCAAACATTATCTCAGGGAATTTGTCCTAATTGCTGTAAGTGTGTGTTTAAATTTTGGTTGTTTTGTGTTCATTGTTTTCTCTTATATTCAGATCTTCAGGGCCGTGCTGAGGATCCCCTCTGAGCAGGGACGGCACAAAGCCTTTTCCACCTGCCTCCCTCACCTGGCTGTGGTCTCCCTGTTCCTCAGCACTGGAACAGTTGCTCATCTGAAGCCCCCCTCCATGTCCTCCCCATCCCTGGATCTGGCCCTGTCAGTTCTGTACTCGATGGTACCTCCAGCCCTGAACCCCCTCATCTACAGCCTGAGGAACCAGGAGCTCAAGGCTGCAGTGTGGAGACTGATGACTGGATGCTTCCAGGAACATTAAACTGCTGTCCAATTTCTGCAAATCACTTGTAATAAAAATCGTTTTTGATACCTTCTGTTGGTTTCATTTTGGAGGTTCCTTTTCTTTGTTTTACTTTTTTAATCTTGTCTGATACTCTTAGATTGGACGTGACCAACATGTGTTCTCTAGTTTATATACTTTTAAGAAAGCGTCATGTTGAAGTCATTAATTAAATCACAATAACTTATTATATTCATTAGAGCAAAGATCTTTGTATCAATATAATTAGGAAAAATTTTTCAGATATTTAGAAAGGTACGTATACACATTTATGTATGCACCTAGTCTAGCTTACAAAAATTTACATGTATCTTTTCAAATCTGTTCGCATTGTTATGCTTTGTCTTCTTCCTTGCTATGGATACACTCTAAATCATCAATTGTTATTTCAGCCATTACCTCAGCTTTGCTTGTAAGCTAGCCTGTCAAGCCCTTCTGTATTTTCCACAAAGAAATGTCACTGATAATGCCATTTGTCATTTCTTTTCTCTCCACACTCACTGTGGCCACAGACTGTGTCAATGTGGGGCTGCACCCTCAATGCTTTAAAGAAGATAAAGGATGTCCCAGCAGATTTTCTGCAGAGATGCCCTTTTGTTGCCTTCTCTGGAGCTGCAGCAGCAATGTCTGTGTGCAGAGCTGGGGGCAGATCAGTGCCAGCCCAGCAGCTGTGCCCAGCAGCAGCAGCACTTGGTGTTGCCAGTGCTGCCGCCGTGTCCCTGCCCTGCTGCCCTGGTGGCCCTGGTGTTGCTGCAGGGCCTGAGTGCTCTCGGGGCCAGGCACAGTCCCGGGGGTGGCAGTGCCGGGGCTGCAGCAGGGACAGGCCATGGGCACTGCTGGGGCAGCGCTGACGCCTCAGCCCAGGGCCTGGGGGCTCCAGGCTCCTTGCCCAGGCTCTCTCAAGAACACGCCCAGGCCAATGCTCAGCACAGAAAAGCCCCGTGAGCAGCCCCAGGCTGGCCGTGGGCAGGCTGGGGGCAAACAGCATGGCTGGGGCTCTGCAAGGGCACTCGGGCTGATCCATCCCCAGTGCTCTGGACAGCCCAGGGCAGCGTCCCAGAGCATCCTCATGGAGCTGCCAACAACATCCCCCCTCTGCAGCCCTGGCCTCTGCCAGCTTACACAGGTGCCCCATCCTTGCAGGCACAGACATGGCAGCACTGGCTCAGCAGCCCCTGTTTGCATTGCACACAGCAGGCGGGAGCACCCCCATGCTGTTGGTGTGGGGACATGAACCTGAGGGAGCACAAATGCCGTCAGCCCCTGGGGCCAGGAAGGGCTGGGGGACTCCAGGAACACCACTCAGCTTTGTCCTGGCCTCTGCAGTCAGCCAGAAAGTTTGTTCCCATCTGCTGGGAGTTTCCTGTCCCACTGCAGACGCTGTTGCTCAGAGCCAGGGCTGCCTGGCAGCCACCCCCTAACTGCCCTGAGCATTTCCTTGCCTTTACCTTTGCTTTCTTTACTTTTCCCTGCTACAAATGTCTTCCTTTTGCTTGCCACAGGGGGCTTAGAACTGGACACAACACTCAAGGCGCTGCCCAACCAGTGCTGAGCGCAGGGGAGGAATCCCTTCCCTGCTCCTGCTGGCCACACCATTCCTGATCCAGAGCAGGAGCCATTGGCCTTGTTCGCCACCTGGGCACACTGCTGGCTCATGTCCAGCCTGCTGTCCATCAGTCTCTGCAGGTCCCTTTCTGCCTGGCTGCTGTCCCGCCACTCTGTCCCCAGCCTGTAGCACTGCAAGAGTTGTTGTGGCCAAAGTGCAGGACCCGGCACTTGGACTTGTTCAACCTCACCTTGTTGGATTTGGGCGCTGGATCCAGCCTGTCCAGGGCCCTGCGCAGAGCCTTCCTACCCTCCAGTAGATCAACACTCCCAGACAACTTGGTGTCACCATGGTTCCATGAGGCCCCTGAGTGTTCCAGTGGTCTCCATGATTCCATGAGGCCTCCCTGTGTCACAACGTCCCTTTGGTTCCAGGGGCCCCCTTGGTGTGACAAAGTCCCTTGGATCCTTGGGCCCCACAGTGTCACAGTGGATCCTTGATTCCCCAAGGCCCTGCAGTGTGACATTGTATCCTTGGTTCCATGAGGTCTGGCAGTGGAGCAATGCTCTCCTTGGTTCCACAGTGTCACAATGGCCTCTTGGTCTCAAGGGCCACCATGGTGTCAAACATGTTTCCTTCATTCCGTGAGTCCCTGAGGATCAACACTGGCCCCTTGGTTCCATGCGGCCCTGCAGTGTCACAATGGCCCCATCAAGACGCCAGGTCCTGCTCTGTCACAATGCTCTGCATGGTTCCACAAGGCCCTGCAGGTTCACAGTGGCCTCTTGGTTCCATGAGGCCTCAGAGTGCCACCATGAATTCCTTGGTGCTGCAGTGTCACAATGGAGCTCTGGTGATACAAGATCCTGCAGTGTCACCAGGGACCCTTGGTTCCATGGGGCACCACAGAGTCACAATTGTTCCCTCGGTTCCCAAAGTCTTTGCAAGGGAGCAATAGCCCCTTGATTTCCTTGTCCCCACACTCTCCCCAGGGTCTCCTTGGTTCTTCAGTGGCACAATGGCCCCTTGGTTCCACAAGGCCTCGCAGTGTCACAGTGTCCTCTGTGGTTCCACCAGGACGCATACTGTCACAATGGGCTCCTTGCTTTCATCAAGCCCCACAGTGTCACAATGGCCTCTTGGCTCTGTGCTGCCATGTCGTACACAGTGTCACCATGGTCCTCTTAGTGCCACAATGGCTCCACAGAGTCACAATGGCCCCTTGCTTCCCCGGGGCCCTGCAGTGTCACAATCATCAGAGAATCAGCCAGGCTGCAAAGGAACTTGGAGAGCATCAAGTCCAACCTGGGACCCAACACCAACTTGTCACCCAGGCCATGGCAATGAGTGCCACATCCTGTCTTTCCATAAACACTTCCAGGGACAGTGACTCACCCACCGCCCTGGGCAGCCAGTTCCTGTGACCTAACAGTGTGCTGCCCAACCAGTACTGAGCACAGCAGAAGAATCATTGCCCTGCTCCTGCTGGGCAAACCGTTCCTGATCCATAGGAGTGCCAGGGGTTGGATGAGGGAAATGGTGGGGAGGGGGTAGAGACAAAGTGTTACTGATTGTCAGCCATTAAGGGTCCTGATTTTCGTATGTATTCATGCTGCATTAGGATGGGGATCAATGTCAACTGGACATTGCATTGCTGATATCAATCTATATACAGGAAACAGACACAGGACAAAACAGTTCTTTCTGCATTTTTTCCAATACATTATGTTCACTTTGAATACATTTCTCAAGTGTGTGTAATTAATCACAGAAGAAGTGAAAACTTAGATTATTCCCAGGGGCTTGTCTTGTTCGGGTGATTTGAACAAATGTGTACCAGCCTTTTTCAGTGAATTCCTGAACTGAAGAGCTCAAGAAAAAAGAGGCCTCTGGAGGAGTAAAATTCATCAGCAACCTCCAAGCGGCTGAGGATCCATCCCCATCAGAGCAGCAATGAACAGAAATGGGCACAGCTTTGTGGCTGCCCCAGCTCTGGGATGGGCTCTGGGCCTGGAGCAGGAGCAGCTCTTGAGGACCCCAAGGCCACGGCTCTTGTGCTGCCCTGGGCAGATGGGATGGCAGCAGGGGCTGCAGAGCTCTCAGCACCTCAGGCAGAGGGGAGCAGGGCAGCCAGGGAGCTCCTTTGGCCTTGGCCCAGCACCTTCCCCCATGGCTGGGGCTAAGTCCTGTGGCAGCTGCAGCTGCTGCTGTGCCCTTGCCAGGGGCTGAGGCCATGGGGCAGTGCCCAGAGCAGCCTGGCCTGAGCAGAGCTGTGGGGCCAGAGCCAGCTGGGCTGGGCTGGGGAGAGGCCCTTGGTGCTGCCCAGAGCTCAGGGCAGCTGGCAGAGCCTACAGGGAGCTGGGCTGGGCTCAGAGAGCCCGGCCCAAAAAAAAAAAACCAAAACATCAGTGTCCATCTCAGCCTGACTGAGTGTGCAGGGGCAGGACTCAGGCCAGGTCTTGTGGGACAGGGCCAGCGCCTGTGCAAGGCATTGCAAACAGGCAAGTGGCCCAGAGAGGAGGCTGCTCTGTGCCCTTGGTGGCATGGACAAAACAGGGAGGGGACCCAGGACATTTGTCAGCACTAGCCTCTGTGCCCATGTGTTGGCAGCCCTGGCTGCTGAGCCCAGCTTTGGCCTGGGCTAAGTTTGGCTGGAGCCCAGCTCCATCCTCCTGCGGCACTCAGGGCCTGTTCCCAGCCATGGCCAGCCCTGGCTGCCTCTCTGCTGGCCCAGAGGCCGGCAGAGCCCGGGCAGGGCTGTCTGTGCAGCCCCACAGGTGCCACGGGCTCTGCAGGAGCTGGCAGAAGCTGCCCAGCAGGGAGGCCATGGGGCACAGAGCCCCAAGGCTGCTGTGGGCACCACAGCACAGGGGCCGTTCCCAGCTGCAATGCTCCTGGCCTGGGCTGGGCCTGCACAGGGGCTGGCCCACCATGGCTGGGCCAGCACAGGGCCACAAAGGGGCCACGCAGCCACTGCCGGGGCTGACAGCAAGGCCAGGCACACACAAGCAATTGCTGAGCATGGCCTGCGCTGGCCAGGCCTGACTGTGCCAAAGGCAGAGCTCAGCTGCCCTTGGGGGCTGCAGCAACAGTCCAGAGCCCAAAGAGCGTCCATGGCTGTGCTGGAGACCAAGGCTGCAGCAGGGAAATGCAGGGCTGCTGCGGGATGGGGAGGGCATTGAATTCCAGCTCACACCTCAGGTCTCTGATGATCCTAGCACCATGCTGGGCCCTGTTTCAGACAGGAGCAGAGCAGATATGGATGGGACAGGCACCCTGCAGGGGTGTCAGGGACCTGCAGCTTGCAAGGGTCTCTGCTCGCCCTCAAGTACTCTCTGAGAGATCCAATTTCAGCTGGGCACCTCGGGGCACCAGTGGCACTTCCTGTTCAGGGGGACACAACTCTATCTGCCTGGAAGGGGGCACAGGTTTTGATACCTGTTTCTTTCATAATATACAAGGAAATCTTTTTTATCTGGGTCTCTTGAGTACTTTTGAGAAATGAAAATGTTTTCCCACCAGGAACAGGATTTCCTGGATCTACTGGATTCTTCTTCTGATGGCAGGAGTAGAAATAATCAGCTACTCCTCGACCTTTGCCCAACTTTAGGTCTAATATTTCACGACTCTCTTCCTTCAGTGTTTTAGCTGTCCTCTTTAATGCCAGTCTAGATACCTTTCATTTAGCCAGCTGTACCCAGACCTTCTCTTGCTTCAGACTCCTCCACAGTGTTTTTGTCTTCAAGCATTCCTTTGTTGTGGTGTGTTTAGCTTGGGTCCCTTCCTCGGTGTGCCATATTCCTTCTCTTCTCCTGCTCTTGCGAGTGTGCCTGTCATCAGGCTTAACATTCCAGCAAGGCGTCGTGTGGTTGTCAGGTTCAAAGGATCTCCTCAGGCGGGGACACTGGCCGTATAGGTGTCCCTAGTCCCTTGAGACCTGCCCTTTCACCTGGTGTAGCTCCTGTCCTCCCCTTCCCTGTCCTGAGCTTAAAACGTTATCAGACCATGCGGCTGGATTCGTTGAGCAGTTCCCGTTCAGACTCTGTAACCATGGATAAACATGGACATTAAACCCTCAGGGAATCCTCTCCTTTCTCTCTTCACCATCGCCAGAAGCTCTCTCTCCTGAGGTTAACGGTTCCTGACAAGCCTGGACTTTTTCAGTGCCTTGCAGTCTCCAGCAGCCAGGTATCTTGGGTGATTTACACCACAGTGCCGCTTTGGCCCGCAGCGAGGTCAGACGGCCCAGGCACATCTAACTGGTATATTGGGATTCTTATTCCAATATCCTTTACTGCTCTGTGCTTTGAGCTTTAGGAGTTGCCAATCTTCCCGAAGTTTAAATAACTCTTAGATAGCATCTTAGTCGTGGTTTTGTCTTTTCTATCACTTCTTCCTATATCTTTGTCTAAAATCCTTCCTTTATGGCAATCCCTTGTGGATGGTGGATATGTCAGATATTGCTGGAATGTCACAAAGAGTTCAGGAAAGTTTTTTGATGTTTATTAAATTTTATCATGTTCACATATTTTATGTGTGCCACAAAGAGAAACCTTTCTGTGCCTCTGAGTCTCACCAGTTCCTGGTCCCTCAAATTACAGATATCTGATGAGTTGTGATTCCCACTCCAGTGGCTGCACTTGGAACTTCCTCCATAGCCAGAGCAGAGCTCCCCTTGTCCCACAAAGTCCCTGGTAAAGGAGGGATGAAAGAAATAGGAGAGGTTGTGGGGATCAAGTGAAGGGCAGAGCCCAGGAGAAGAATGACTTTTGCATTTAATGGAGCTGTGCCTTCCATTGGCTTTGTTGGCTGAGAATAAATGAACATCCCTCTGTGCCTCGGGCAGTTCCTGCAAGGAAAGCAGGTGGGAGTTGGAGCCAAGGAGCTGAAAGTTGCAGGTGCAGCCTGGGTGACATCACAGAGTCTTCTGTGTCCTTACATCACAGCTGTACGATATCACAGAGTCATGTGCCAGGGAAGGCTCTGTGACATCACAAGTGAGCTTTTTGACATTCCAGGGTGGCATGTGACATCACAGGTGGTTGTGTGATATCAAAGGGGGGCTGTGCCACATCACAGAGATGGCTCTGTGATGTCACAGGGGCTGTGTGACATCACAGGGACTCTGTGACATCACCAGGGCTCTGTGACATCATGGGAACTGTGTGAGGTAACTGGGGAGGTCATTCTGTCCCGGCCCCCCTCAGAGTTCCCCCCAGAGCAGTCCAACCCTGCTCGTGCACAGCAGGGTCCCTCCCCTGTCCCCCCGGGTCCCCCCGGCCCCGCAGCCTCCCCCAGAGGATTTTCCATGAGATCGACCCCAGAGCCTGACACGGGGATGGGGGAATAGGGTGGCACAGGGGGACAGGAACCCCCCCAGCAGCGTCCCCGTGTCCCCCAGGGCCAGAGCCTGGGACAGGGCTCCTTCACCCTGCTACCAACGAGGCCTTGAGAGTGCTGGAAAAGTCCCCAGCAAGGGAGCAGCAAAAACCAGATTTCATATTAAGGGACAGCAGCACAAGTTCCTTGGCAAGAATCACTCTGCTCCTGACTGGACACTTCAGGCACACCAAGGAAACAAAGCAACAACAAAACCAAGCAAAATCCAGGCCATCAAAACAGAAATGAACCGAGAACTGTCCCTGTGTGTGTGTGAGACACAAGGACTGTGAGGGCAAGGATAAAAGGAATACAGCCCAAAAGCTTAACAGAGCTCAAACTTGACAGGACTTAACTTAGAACTTGACCTTAACTTCTACCTTAAACTTTGCAGTTTAGCAAAAGCACAGCACTTAACAGTATTTAACTTAATTTAAAACCTTCGACTTAGCAATTTCAACAGAGCAAGAACAGTTAACAACATTTAACTACACTTTTAATAAACATAACAACTTCACAAAAGAACAACTCTTAGCAGCATTTAACTTCACTTAGACCTTGTTGACTTCACCTTACCTACAGGCTTGACTGACTCAGCTATCCAAGGAACTCAAACCTTTCAGAGAGCAGCATTTCTGCCACATTTCCCCAGCACAGGCACTCCTTTGTGCACGCAGACACAAAGAGTCAGCACAAGGCACCTGTGAGAAATTCCTCTGAGGGCAGGCAATGCTCCCTGTGGATCCTTTGGCATCTCCCCAGCAAAGGGCAAAGGATTGAGCCTGGAGGAGTGGGGGGATCGGCCCAGGGTCCGTCGTTGTTCAGGATCCCTGAGTGCAGCAAACTGGAGAGTTCCCGGCTGGGAGAGGCCCCACTCAGAGGGAGTCGCTGCCCCAGGAGAGCTCCAAGGCTCCTTTTGGAGCGCTGTTTGTAGGGCCCCAAGAGAGGGGCTTCAGTCCCAGCAATGGTTCATCCTGGTCACACTCGGCATCAACAGCTTTCTTTGGCAGTGTGAGAACAGGGATGTTGTGCCACGGAGGGAACAAAAACAGTTCCCAGGGCTGCTCCTACAGAAAGCAGGAGCTGGTTGGGCAGCAGCAGTGCCTGGAGCAGACAGTGGTTGTGATGAGCTGCAGAGGAGCTGAGCCCAGGGGCT
Source organism: Zonotrichia leucophrys gambelii (assembly GCF_028769735.1). NCBI lineage: Eukaryota > Metazoa > Chordata > Aves > Passeriformes > Passerellidae > Zonotrichia > Zonotrichia leucophrys. Next base: position 33,123 of record NW_026992653.1, read on the forward strand.
GTTGGCCAAGGCTGAGGCCCAAGGAGCATTTCTCAGCTGGCAGAGTGGCCTGAGAAGGGGAGGGGGAATGCAGCAGCACAGGGCCCATGGAACCAAGGGACCATTGTGACACTGTGGGCCCTGTAGGAGCAAGGGACCATTGTGACACTGTGGGGCATTGTGAGACCAAGGGACCATTTTTACACCGTGGGGTCCTGTGAGACCAAGGGACCATTCTGACACTGTGGGGCCTCATGTAATCATGGAGAGCGCTGTGACATTGCTGGGCCTTATTGAGCCAAGGGTGTTGGAGATTTTTTCAGAGATGGCTTAGAAGGCAGCTGTGAGGAGCAGATTCTCACAGCCTGTTTCTGTGAACAGCAGAGGTTCTCAAGTTATTTTTAATTACAAGTAAAAGTGACAAACATGAAGGCCTTGAGAACCTGGCATACCAGGGTTCTCAGGCAGCTTTCTCATAACAAGTAGATATTCTATCTTTGGCTGTTTTGGGAAAGCAAGAATAATTTTGAGAACCCAAATCTTGGTATTGGAAACATAAGGAGGGGTTGGTATGTTATCTCTGACCTATTGTGAGCTCAGATTTTGCAATATGCATGAAGTGAATTAACACTGTTATAAAAGGTGCCTGATTGATGAATAAAGTGGAGTCGATGCTGACCAATGCAAGGTGGGTCGTCTCCCTCCAACTTCAATACAAGGGGACAGTACTGACGCTGTGGGGCTCCATGGAATGTAGGGATCATTGTGACACTGAGAGGCCCCATCAAACCAAGGGTCCTTTGTGACACCGTGAGGCCTCATGCAATGATGGAGACCATTGTGACGCTTTGGGGTGTCATGGAACCAAAGGACCTTTGTGACACTGTGAGACCCCATGGAGCCAAAGTTCCATTGTGACATTGCAGGGCCTCATGGAACCATGGAGAGACCAATAAGGCACTTCACAACCCCATGGTTCCAAGGGTTCATCGTGACACTGCAGGGCTGCATGGAACCAAAGATCCAGGGTGACACAGAGGGGACTCCTGTCATCAACGGTCCATTGTGACACTGTGGAGCCAAAGGAGACTTTTGTGACACTGCAAATGCAAGGCTCATGGAACCTTTGGGACCATTGTGACACTGCAGGGCCTTCTGGAACATGGGGGCCACTGTGACACTGTGGGACACCATAGAAACAAGTCACCTTTATGGCACTGTGGGGTATCATGGATCCAAGGCACCATTGTGACACTGTGAGGCCCCAAAATACCAAGGGAACACGGAGCAGGTCTGCCTGGTTTGGCCTCCCAGGGGCCACTCGACTGATCCAGCTGACCTTGGCATTTTGAGGGCCTCTTCTGCTATTGAAACACTGGGGCTCTATACTTTCCCTTCTATGGAAAAGAACTTGTCTTCTCCTCCAGGCACCCATGGCCAGAATTGGGATTTTACCTCCAAACTTCCTTATATCCAGGGATTGTTCCAAAAGGAATATTGCCAGGACATGTCTGGCTGGCAATGGTTTCACAAGGATCACCTCTCTTCTATCCCGAAAACCCCTGGGAAGGCTCCATGCTTTCCTTCCTATGGGAAAGAACTGTCCTGCTTCTCCAGGTGCCCATGGCTGAGATTGGGGTTCCACCTCCAAAATTCCCTATATCCAAATACTGATCCCAGACAAAATCTGCCATTACTGGCAAGTCTGTCTGGCTTTGGCCTAGTGAGGCTCTCACCTGCCTTCCAAACACTGGGGTCTGTGCTTTCCTTCCTATGGAAAAGAGCTGTCCTTCTCAGCCAGGTGCCCCTGGCCAGAACTGGGGTTCCACCTCCAACATTCCCAATTGTGACAGACTGGAGGAGATTGTTGGCTTAAAACATTTCATGTGTGGGGGAGGAAGGGGCAGGTACAGCCTTGCCCTGCCCTGGAACACCAATCCTCCCAGAGCCTCTATTCCAGCCCAGCAGTGGCTGCCAGTCCCTGGCACAGCACAGGCAATGCTCCACAGCCACCTCTGCAGCCCCAGCCCAGCTCCTGAGGGACCAAATGAGTCCAAGGCCCACCTGGGGGAAGGGCCCAGGGAGACCAAGGGGTATAGAAGGCTGACCACAAGGCAAGCACACATTTTGACCCTACCTCCTCTTGGAATTTCCATCTAAACACACCTGAACTCCAGGGTTTAGTAGCTGTGTCTGTGCTTCTCTAATTTTTTTTGTTTCTTTCTCTCTTTCTGTGTCTTCTTCTAATTCCCTGCTCTTGCAAATTTTGATTAACATTCCATTAAACAGGCTTAAACTTTGTCAAGTTGAATGGGCCAAGTTAATGCAAAATGTTTTCTTGATTGATTGAATGCTATATTGAACTATTTGCCAAGTTTCTCTAATTTTCTAAAGTTGCCAGTAAAGTCTGTTTTGTTGTTTTGAGCTCCTGAGATTCTCTTCTTGGTATTTCTCCAGTGTGTCCAATTCAGAGAACACAAACATCTGTAATTCTTTTTAAATATCTCATTGAGAGAGTTGTTTGTGGAATGGGGTCAGGCTTGTGTGTCCTGCTTGGCCCAGCCCAGGCAGGGCTTTCCCAGCCACATTCCACACTCCATTTCCCAGCTGGAGCCGCTGGTGCCTCTGAGTTGTGCTGCCCCAGCCCCAGGGACGCTCTCCTTGTCTGCCCATTCCCCCACGGTCTCTGGGCAGGGATGGCCTCAGTGGGGGCTGCTGACATCCTCAGCACCTCTCTGCTGAATTTTCCTGCTTCAGAGGCTTGTTCAGCCTTCAGCTCTTCAGTGCAGGAATTCAGTACCCCCAGGGCTCATTACCATTCAGAACACCTGAACAAGCCAAGCCTCTGGGAACAATTTGATTTTAATTTTCAAATCTTTTGTGGTTAATTCAACAGATCTCAGTAGTATATAAAAAGTGTATACATTATATTTAAAAAGACAGTAAGAATAAATTTTTTACGTCCTGTTTAGGTTTTTTTCCCTGTTAATACATTGATATGTGAAATCTCCAATTGTCACTGAATCCAAGTACATCCTCATGCAGTTTGAGCAGATATGAAAATCAAGACCCTTCATGGCTGACAATCAGTCAGACTCTGTCCCTACCCCCACCCCACCATTTCCCCCATCCAAGCTCTGGCACTCAGAGCAGCCTTGTGCAAATCTGAGCTCCCTCCAGCCCAGGCTGCACCTGCAGCTTTCAGCTCCTTGGCTCCAACTCCTACCTGCTTTCCTTGGAGAAGGAGCTGACCGAGACCCAGAGAGATGTTCATTTATTGCCAGCCATCAAAGCCAAGGGAAGGCACGGCTGCATGAAATGCAAAAGTCATTCCTCTGCTGGATATTAAATCCACTTTCCACAGCAGACAGTCTCAGAGCAATGGGAAACGCCTTCTGTGCCCAGCACAGACCCCAAGGTCCCCCCAAACCCTCCCTGCCCCAATTCTGCCCAGATTTGCTCTTTGCACATATGAGTCACACACTGAAGTCAGGAGATCCTGCCATGCTCAGATGGAGGAAAAGAGAGAAAGGGGATGAAGAGCTCTCCTGTGCAGAGCCAAGGTCCAAGTGCAGCCCCTGCAGTGGGAGCCGCAACTCATCAGGTTTGTGTCCTTTGGGCTCAGGGCCTGGTGACACTCAGAGGCACAGAAAGGTTTCTTGCTAACAAAGGCAAGTTGAACATTTGACCAGTTTAATAACCATCACAGCTCTTCCCTCAGCTAATCTGGGATGTCCCAGCAGCATCTCACACGTCCTCCATCCGCCAGGCATTCCCATACAGAAGCAACTTTAGACAAAGATATAAAAAAATGCATTTCTGTGATAGATATAAACACAATGAAGATGCTGACTAATGTGATATTTATTTGAACTTCTAAAAGACTGGGCAAATCCCAGAACCTCAAAGCATGAAACCAGTAAGTTGAGAGGCACTTGAATGACCAGAGAGCATCTGGAGGAGCAACTCTGGGAGCAATGGGAAGAATAAAAGATCCAGCTGGTGTAGTGAAGAGATGTTCTTAGACATGGCCATTTAACCAGGAGAACTGGAAACACTTGATGGAAAAGAGAGTGATAAAATATTACATTGAATATTGGTGACACAAGTAGATGGGAAGATCAGTATTTCTTCTCCTTTTGCCATCAGTATATTTCCAGGAAATCCTCATCCTGATGGGAAAACTTTGCCATTTCTTAAAAGTACTCAAATGACACAGATAATAAAGAGTTGCATGTATATTATGAAACGAACAGCTATTAAAACCTGTGCCCATTTCCAGGGAGACAACAGTTGTGTGCCTATGAACAGGCTGTGCCACTTGTGTCCTGAGGTGCCCAGCTGGGATTGGATCTCTCCCAGAGCACCTGAGGGAGACCAGAGCCCCTTGCAAGCTGCAGGTCCCTGATACCCCCGCAGGGCTCCTGTCCCATCAACATCTGCTCTGCTCCAGTCTGAAACAGGGCCCAGCATGGTGCCGGGATCATCAGAGAGCTGAGGTGTGTGCTGGAATTCAATGCCCTCCCCATCCCACAGCAGCCCTGCATTTCCCTCCTGCAGCCTGGTCTCCAGTGCAGCCATGGAGGCTCTTTGGGCTCTGGATTGTTCCTGCAGCCCCAAGGGCAGCTGAGCTCTGCCCTTGGCACAGTCAGGCCTGGCCAGCGCAGGCCATGCTCAGCAATTGCTTGTGTGTGCCTGGCCTTGCTGTCAGCCCCGGCAGCGGCTGCATGGCCCCTTTGTGGCCCTGTGCTGGCCCAGCCATGGTGGCCCAGCCCCTGTGCAGGCCCAGCCCAGGCCAGGAGCATTGCGGCTGGGAACAGCCCCTGTGCCGTGGTGCCCACAGCAACCCTGGGGCTCTGTGCCCCATGGCCTCCCTGCTGGGCAGCCTCTGCCAGCTCCTGCAGAGCCCATGGCCCCTGTAGGGCTGCACAGACAGCCCTGCCTCGGGCTCTGCCGGCCTCTGAGCCAGCAGAGAGGCAGCCAGGGCTGGCCATGGCCAGGAACAGGCCCTGAGCCCCGCAGGAGGATGGAGCTGGGCCACAGCCAAACTCAGCCCAGGCCAAAGCTGGGCTCAGCAGCCAGGGCTGCCTAGAGCTGGGCACAGAGGTTGGCACTGACAAATGTCCTGGCCCCCCTCCCTGCTCTGTCCATGCCATCAAGGGCACAGAGCAGCCTCCTCTCTGGGCCACTTGCCTGTTTGAAATGCCTTGCACAGGCGCTGGCCCTGCCCCACAAGGCCTGGCCTGAGTCCTGCCCCTGCACGCTCAGCCAGGCTGAGATGGACACTGATGGTTTCTGGGCCAGGCTCTCTGAGCCCAGCCCAGCTCCCTGCAAGCTCTGCCAGCTGTCCTTAGCTCTGGAAAGCACCAAGGGCCTCTCCCCAGCCCAGCCCAGCCAGCTCTGGCCCCACAGCTCTGCTCAGGCCAGGTTGCCCTGGGCACTGCCCCATGGCCTCAGCCCCTGGCAAGGGCACAGCAGCAGCTGCAGCTGCCACAGGACTCAGCCCCAGCCATAGGGGAAGGTGCTGGGCCAAGGCCAAAGGAGGCTCCCTGGCTGCCCTGCTCCCCTCGGGCTGAGGTGCTGAGAGCTCTGCAGCCCCTGCTGCCATCCCATCTGCCCAGGGTAGCACAAGAGCCCCGGCCTTTGGGCCCTCAAGAGCTGCTCCTGCTCCAGGCCCAGGGCCCATGCTGGAGCAGCCACAAAGCTGTGCCAATTTCTGTTCATTGCTGCTGTGATGTGGATTGGTTCTCAGCTTCTTGGCTTTTGATGATGAATTTTCCTACTGCAGAGGCCTCTTCTTTCATGAGCTCTTCAGTTCAGGAATTCACGGGAAAAGGCTCATAAACATTTGTTCAAAACACCTGAACAAGAAAAACCACAGCGAATACTCTAGGCTTTCAATTCTTTCGTGGCTAATTAGACACATTTCTGAAGTGTATTGAAACTGAATATACTGTATTGAAAACAATGAAGAGAGAATTGATTTATCCTGTTAAGTTTTCTTTTCCTGTTTATGGACTTATATATCAGCAATGTCCAATTGATATTGACCCCAGCACCTTCTAATGTAGTCTGAATAAATATTAAAATCAAGAGCTTTAAAGCTGACGATCAGTAACGCTTTGTCCCCACCACTTACCCACCATTTCCCTCATCCAAACCCTTGGAACCCTATGGATCAGGAACAGGTAAGACACCATCCCTGGAAGTTTTAAAGGAATTCTGGATGTGGCACTCAGTGCCATGGCCTGGGTGACAAGGTGATGTTGGGTTCCAGGTTGGACTTGATGCTCTCCAAGGTCTTTTGCAGCCTGGTTGATTCTCTGATGATTGTGACACTGCAAGGCCCTGGGGAAGCAAGGAGCCATTGTGACACTAAGCAAGGAGCCTGGTGGCACTAAGGGAGCTATGGTGACACTGTGTGTGACGTGGCAGCACAGAGCCAAGAGGCCATTGTGACACTGTGCGGCTGAATGGAAGCAAGAAGTCCATGGTGACAGTCTGGGTCCTGGTGGAACCACAGAGGCCACTGGGACACTGCCGGGCCTTGTGGAACCAAGGGGCCATTGTGCCACTGTGGAACCAAGGAGACCATTGGGAGAGCGTGGGGACAATGGAATCAAGTGGGCATTGCAGCTTGCAATGACTCTGGGAACTGAGGGAACAATTGTGACACTGTGATGCCCCACTGAATGCAGGGTCCCTGGTGATACTGCAGGATCTTGTGTCACCAGGGCTCCATTGTGACATTGAAGGACCAAGGAATTTATTGTGGCAATCTGAGGCTTCATGGAGCCAAGAGGCCACTGTGACCCTGCAGGGCCTTGTGGAACCATGCAGAGCATTGTGACAGAGCTGGACCTGGTGTCATGATGGGGCCATTGTGACACTGCCATGGAACCAAGGGGCCAGTGCTGCTCCTCAGGGATTCCTGGAATGAAAGAAACATATTGGACACCGTGATGGTCCTTGGGACCAAGAGGCCATTGTGACCCTGTGGAACCAAGGAGAGCATTGCTGCACTGCCAGACCTCATGGAACCAAGGATCCATTGTGACACTGCAAGGTCTTGGGGGACCGCTGTGCCATTGTGACACTGTTGGGCCCAAGGATCCAAGGGACTTTGTGACACCGAGGGGTCCCATGGAACCAAAGGGACATTGTGAAACTGGGAGGCCTCATGGAATCATGGAGACCATTGTGACACTCTGGGACCTCATGGAACTGTAGTGACACCAAGTTGTCTGGGAGAGTTTATCTGCTGGAGGGTAGGAGGGCTCTGCACCGAGACCTGGACAGGCTGGATCCAGGGCCCAGATCCAACAAGGTGAGGTTTTACAAGTCCAAGTGCTGGGTCCTGCACTTTGGCCACAACAAGCCCTGCAGCTCTACAGCCTGAGGACAGAGTGGCTGGACAGCAGCCAGGCAGAAAGGGACCTGCAGGGACTGATGGACAGCAAGCTGGACATGAGCCAGCAGTGTGCCCAGGTGGCCAAGCAGGCCAAAGGCTCCTGGCCTGGATCAGGAATGGTGTGGCCAGCAGGAGCAGGGCAGGGATTCTTCCCCTGTGCTCAGCACTGCTTGGGCAGCACCTCGAGTGCTGTGTCCAGTTCTGGGCTCCCAATTTAGGAAGGACATGGAGGGGCTGGAGTGTGTCCAGAGAAGGGCAACAAGGCTGGTAAGGGATCTGGAACACAAGTCTTGTGAGGAGTGGCTGAGGGAGCTGGGGTTGTTTATCCTGGAGAAGAGGAGGTTGAGGGGAGACAAGGGAGTGTCAGGGAACAGGACGGACTTGATGATCTCCAAGGTCTTTTCCAACTTTCTTGCTTCTGGGATTCTCTGAAACCCCCCATGGAGCAGTTGCACGATGAGCCCTGGGCCTCCTCTACAGAAGCTCCAGCAGCCCAGGTCCCTCAGCTTCTCCTGCCAGCCCCAAAGCCCATCCTGTCAGTCCTGCAGAGCCTCTGCAGCTCCTCCTCACTGCCCAGAACAGGGAGCCCCAGAGCCAGACACAGCAGCCCAGATGTGCCCCCCTGGCCTGGGGTGCCTCTGGCAAGGGAGCAGCACCAGGCACTGCAGGAGCCTGCAGACAATTCCTGCAGCACTTGTAGGATGATCCTGCTGCCCAAGGGATGTTCCCATGGGGCCAAATCAGGAACTGCAATGGGGAGTGGGGCCAGAGAGGAAAGGGCAAACAAGGATGGGATGTTTGCAAGGGAGGGAACAGAGGTGGGCAATAGGAAGAAATTTGTATCAGGAAGAGTAAAGAAAGCAAAGGTGGCACAAAGGAAATGCTCAGGGCAGTTTGGGGGTGGCTGCCAGGCAGCCCTGGCTCTGAGCAACAGCGTCTGCAGTGGCACAGGAAACTCCCAGCAGATGGGAACAAACTTTCTGGCTGACTGCAGAGGCCAGGACAAAGCTGAGCAGCTTCTCTGCTGTCCCCCAGCCCTTGCTAGCCCCAGGGGCTGATGGCATTTGTGCTCCCTCAGGTTCATGTCCCCACACCAACGGCATGGGGGTGCTCCC